>NC_139021.1:124684965-124959552 GCF_964662115.1 Mustela nivalis
GTCTGCATCTCTCCTAGCTGATCGGTCATGTGTCTCTATAGATAGACGCACAGGCAAAGATATATCATAGGTTTGGGAGACTTTGCATGACGCAGTGAATGGCTGGAGGCAAGCCAGGCTCACATCTCTCACATCTTCAGTTTCTCATCTGTTTTTTGAAGAGATTGGATCATATCAGTGGTTCTCAACAGACTGGGCAGGGATGTCAGAATACCCTGGGGGTGCTTTATCGAGTTAGACATATTCCTTGGAAATTCCTGTACTTACAGAGGCATGAGACCCACCCCCCAACCTCACCCTACCCCCTGCTTTGGGATTGGCCACCCTGACCAATGATGGTCTAATGGCTGACCCATGCTGAAATCTCCTCTTGGGGATGTGGGACGACAAGAGGCTGAGACCCATGGCCCAGAGAGAGCATTGACAGGGTCACTTTGAGTCAGAATATCAGAACAGTCCTTGATTCTGTGAGTTAAGGTTTTCCCAGGCCTCCCCAGTTCGTGGATTATTCAGGTTCAGATTTTTCTGCTTCATTGTCACAGGCCTCAGCATGGTTTGGGAAATCCACTGTGGCCTCCGTACTCTGATTATTTGTGACCCAGCAGCCCCCTACCTGCTGCAGAGGGCTTGTAAGTAAGAGTGTCATGAAGAGATGATCCAAGAAGGAGGGGGGGAAGAGGGAGGGGAGCTCGGTTCATCACACATGGCATCTTTTCCCTTATAAACTTTTTTTCAGATGCCTTTCCCAACTCTGCCTTACCAATGACTGTCAGTCTAGAAGAGAACAGTAGTCTTTATACAGGTTATTTATTCCTACTTCCAAGAAGAATTCAGTGTCATATTTTTTTTTTCAATTAGTTTTTTTTTTTTAATATAATTTTTTATTTTTTATAAACATATATTTTTAATACTCAACTGTTGTCGTCATGTAGGTGAAGGAACAAAATGCCTTTTCAAAAAAATTCCCTCTCTTTCCAGATCTGCATTTACAAATCATCCCTTTTTAATTTCAGGGTCTTTAATTTCTGTTTTCAGAGTGTTTTTGTGTTTTGTTTTGTTTTTTTCTCGCATATCCCCTACTCCCAAACCCTCTGTCCTGCTTGCCACTCAAGAGGTCTGTAAATTCCTGACACAAAACTGAAAGAATGCTTTCCCTCATTTAAGAGTAGTCAGAGTTAGGGTATCATAATGTAACATAATGAAAAATGTTTTAACCTTTTTGGCTAATTTAAGACATTAGTCATTGAGCTTCAAAGCTGTTGCGTCTGGAATTGGTAATAGAAAGAAGTTCCAATTTAACAGTGATCACAATGGTTGTTAAGAGTTACTAAATTAGTTTTAAATGTTCTCCACAAACACAGGCATCTGACTTTTGAATGTTTTCCTGAACTTTTCTTCTGGTAAAGCTAATTTTAATGCTGTTTTTCTTCTCCAGCCTCTTAAAGTGGAAACTTTCTTTTGGAATAAAGGTACCTTTAAAGAGCTTCTAGATGGTTAGTTTAATAATTAGAATATTAGGTTTTTCTTTTTGTGGAGTTTGTACTTCAAATAGTTTGCACTTCATGTAGTATTTCGTTTTAGCAAGTGACCCCCTCCCCCCCAAAAAAGCTTATTTTTGACCTGATTTGAACACCTTTGCCAACATCCCTCCCCCACCTTCCACTGTTGGTCCTCCAACTAAATTTCCAGAGAACACCCTTTTAAACCTCCAACTGGTTGTATTTGAAATCAACATGGGTGAAGGGGTTTGTTAAAACGTGGGGTTGGGTTTCTCCAACCAACTAACAGTTGGTAGAAGAACATAAATTTAATTAGTGACTAGCATTAAACAAATGTTCCTAATATGAAACACTGCCAGATGACCAAAACACTTCTGTCAGATTACCGCGGGTGCCAGGGGGCCCACAGATGAATTTTCTACACAGTATATATTCTGTACCACTCTTGGCGACTCAGTAATTGGTCAAATGTAATTTAGGTAACAGTATGCCTAGGCTGTAAAAATCAAATTTTATTAGCCATATCACCAGGTGGATGAATGGTGGACCTGATGGCAAAGAGTTTATAGCATTTAGCAGCTACACTTTTGACACATGAAATTCATAAATTGCCATAAAGTACCTGCAAGGCCCTTTGCAAAAGGACAGTGTCTGCTTTCCTATGATTAAATAATGTTTATTTTATTAACTAATATATTTTTTGCTTTCTTCTATTAAATGGGATTATGGAAGGGGGGCGGGAGAGGGTGTTCAAAAGATAAATAAAACACAGTTCTTTCTTGTTTGGAGGATTTAAAAATCTAATTGGGGAAGACAGGATTAACGCACCTGAAAGGTTAACTAATGTTGCAAGAAAGTCAATGATTAAGTATTCGGTGAGTGTTGCAGAAAGCAAGCGCGGGAGGAATTTAGCAGTAGGGCTGGTGGGGGTGGGGGCGCGTGGGGGTGATCATGGGAGGGGTCAGGGAAAGCTTCATGAAAAAGGCAGGACTGGGTCTGGTTTTAAAAAATCAGGGAGAAAGGCTAATAGAAAAGTTTTGGGTCACTTATAATTCATGTCCTGACTCTCCATGTTGGGAATGGCTGCCTTCACCGTGGGTCAGCTGTTGGCCTCCCCTAGGTTTGTTTACCTTTAATAAATGGTCTGGTGCCCTCTCTACCGGGGGAACATGAATTTGAGTCTGTGGACCAAGGCTGGGACAATCCCAGGCAGTTCCTCTGGACCTGGAACTGGGCTTTCCTGGGCAAGGATGAGCCACATTTTCTCTGTGTGACTACCTTTCCCAACTGCTCAGACACCTCCCCCCTCCCCACTCCCCCCCATTGTTTCAGTGTTGTCCACTGAATAACAAGTTTAATTGAATAATAAAAGTAAGGCTTTTAAATCTACAGTGAATCCCTATAAATAAATTCTCTGTGGAATTTTATGAAGCTGTTTAATGAAAAGTTTGATTAGAAACTATTAAAGAAAAATGGAATAGATGAAATTTCATCATTTAGTCCCACATTACAGTGGTGTCATTTTGATTTTTATTTACATTGAGATATTCAGAATTGAGTAAATATATCCTGGTTTTAATTAACTATCCTCCTTACTTGGGAAAGGTTATTTTAGGCTTGAAGGGTTTTGATAGCGTACCATCTGCTTTCTTCCCTGTATTTTATTCAAGTCCCTTCCCCGCTTTACAGCACTGTGCAATGTCTAAACCTATGACATAAGCATAAATTGAATCATATTAATGACAGGTGATTGAAAAGCCTCAGCCTCGACATCCTGCCTGAATCCTTCCTTCTTGTCAGTTACAATGCTCTTAAAGGCCCTGTGCTCTTTTCTCAGCGCAAGAGAATCGACTGTTCTTAAAACTAAAGCAACAGACTCGCCCATGAAAGCATTGTGAAGACTGGCTGTGTAGCACATGCAATTAGGAAATGAGATTATAATAATAATGAGGGGAAAGTGACCTCAAGAATGACAGTTTTTCTCGTAAGAATCTTTACCCTACACGTAATTCCTGCCCCCACTGTCCTGTTAGAATCTCCAAACACGGGGCATTCTTCCTCCGCTCCCCCATCTCGCTTTTACCGCTTCTTATAATTTGATTCCTCTTTTATAAAACAGATACTGTCATGTATATTGTATTATTGTCTGTGCTCTGCAGAGAAAACAGACACACGTGCAAACATTTTGTCTGTTATCCCAGTTAGAACAATAAAATGTCCACCAGTTTGTAATGCACAATGTTTACCTTAATATCACACGGGCTGATTTCACATGTGCGAAGCATTGACAACTGAATCCAAACAAAGGTGTGTGCAGTCCCGTAGATGAATGGACAACTTTAAGGTACTAGCTTTTACCAGAGAGATACAAGATCGACCCAATACATATAAATGAGACAAAATCAGTCCTTAAATGTGAGTTGAACTAAGTGAATGAAGACACGGTTGGTTGAAGAAGTAATAAAAGATATGGCTTATTTTAGTCTGAGTTTTGAGTTGCAAAGAGACAAAAGTCATGCTTCTGAGTTCTTTGGAATAAGGGGGTGTGTGTGTGTGTGTGGTGGGGGGGATGTTCCTTGACAAAGGAATGGTATGGGGTTCAAGGAAGGATGTGGTAATTCACCTGAAAAGAGCGGAGATGAGATGGGCTGCCGTCTTGGCATTTAGTCCACGTGCAAGAAACCATGAGCTCTGGTGACCCTTAGGGAGATGGTGGCTACATCAGTATTGAAACATGTCTCTTGCTGAAGCCCAGGGAGGATAGCACAGCCGGGGGCGGGAGGGCGGGGGCAACTGTTGGGCTTACAAATCACCTGGTATGAATCAAGGCTCACGTGTCTGATTTGCTGTTCTTCCGGGCAAGTGACATAAGGCCCCTCACTTATCGAGTCTTTCAAACTGGGTAGAAATGGCTCATCACCAAGCTTAGACTAAGTTTGTATTCGCTTGATGAAAAAAACAGTCCTCATGATCAATGAAGATTCTCTTCTTGTATCTATTAGAATCTTAGGCCTTGGACAGCTTATAGTCATCCAAACCGATCTCACTCTGAAAATAATGAAGGAACCATTTCTCTAAGGCTCTGGAACTCTTCCTAGAACCTTAATGGAAAAGAAAAGTTTTCTACTTTATACATATATATGTTTATATATATAAATACATATACATATACATATATATGTTTATATATATATGTTTTTAAGAAGCGTTTCTGACTCTGCACTGAACTTTCCCTTTCTGTTTTCCTGTTGAGTGAAATAATGACGTTAGAGACAAAAGAAGAAAAAAGGCAAGGGAGAGAAGGAAACAGAAGAGGAGACGAAACCTTGACTATTTATGAAGGAAGATTCAGGATGTGTAAAATTATTTTGAAGCCTAGAGGACAAGCTGGACTCTGCCTCTTCCCCTCTAAATATCACATGTTTTGCTGGAAATGAAAGGAAAGGCAGTTGTTTTGTTAAGGATCATGGGAATTTGTAAGTGAGTAAACACTTTTTTTTTCCTTGCCGAAGTAGGTTTCATGGTCACAGTGGATTTCGATGATCAAATAGCCAGTTCCTGGCCCCTGTCCACATTCAGGCTTTCTCTGCCTGTCTGCCTGCGGTGCCCACCGATCTCCCAGATGATAACAAGGCAGATGTTTCTCTTTAATTGAAGCTGAGTGGGAAAGGAGTCGGGCTTCCTGTATATTGCTGTTTATGCAGAAGTCCTTAACCTTCAGAGGTCTCTCTTAGAGGACTGCTTTATCTTAGACATTTTCTAGAGATTATGTTTATCGCTAGAGAATGGTCTAACCAAAACCATGCTTTGTACCTTCTCTTTGTTGCATGGGCTGCCCAAGGAGGGGCAGAGGAATGCTTAAGTTCATCACGCAGTGCAGTCAACTGAACCCCCAAAAATCTGCTGGTAGTGGTATAGGGGATGTGCTTGATAGGACCTATGATGATTAACATATGGCCTTGGCTTCCAGGACATGGAGACCCAAAGAGGGCTGGGGAGCAGACCTCCTTGGACAGAGGTGTTGGAAGCTAGGGTACCATCTCTCTTGAGTGTTAATGAACAGAATTTTTATGTTGTTACTCTAAACTAATTTTCAGAGTCAGGATTATGGAATGGCTAGCATTCATGAATTTCTTTTCTATTTTTGGAAATTTCTTTTCCAAATAATTCCAAAATAATTTCTTTTCTACTTCCATTTCTTTTCTTTTCTATAATTCTGGATTCTTTCTGTAGCTGAGGGGACTCAATGGGTTATTAAAAACTGTTTGGACTCATGGGTACAATAAACCCTTGTTCACTCCAGAAGAAAGGATTTGTGTCTATATTGGCTAATATCTCACCTAGCATTTCATTTAGAAAAACAAGAAAGTTAGATCCCATTACATTAGCAAGATCAACATATTCCTCTCTAGGGTGAAACAGATATTTTTATCAATTCACACGTACACATACACACACACACACACACACAGTACAGGAAAGAACCGGGTCATTGAAAAATCACAGGCAAAAGTGCTAGTTAGGGATAGGGATGGTAGAATGAAGTTCAGAATAAGTCTGTATTCACTTGATTTTTAAAATCCTCTTGTTACCAAAGATAGCCTCTAAGCCCCTTCATTCTATCCTGTCAAGGAAATTGAATTGATTAAAGTTCCCTGGACTGTACGAGAGGCTATCTGGGGTCCACCAACATCTACCCCATACCTACTGTGTGCCAAGTGCTGTTCTGGTCCCTGTGCACACAGTTGTGAACAAGACAGAAAAATTTACACTCCTAATGATCTTACAATATCGTGTGTGGGGAGAAAATATGGGATGGCCATGGACCATATGTCATGGGTATAGACCATACCTCACACAGCTGTAGGGATCAAACACGTAGACGGCAGATGGCAAGTACTACTTAAGTACTCCTTAACTAAATCTTCTTGTACCTCTTATACCTCCCAACACAACCTTAACCACGCACCAAGTCCATAGTGGCTCCTCAAAACACATTTACAGAGGGGCACCTGGGTGGCCCAGTGGGTTAAGCCGCTGCCTTCGGCTCAGGTCATGATCTCGCATCCCGGGATCGAGTCCCGCATCGGGCTCTCTGCTCGGCAGGGAGCCTGCTTCCTCCTCCTCTCTCTCTCTCTGCCTGCCTCTCTGCCTACTTGTGATCTCTCTCTGTCAAATAAATAAATAAAATCTTTAAAAAAAAAAAAACACATTTACAGAATTATTCCATACCTTCACAGACTCCTAGGGACATGAGGTATCATTTGCTACTAAAAAATCATTCAGCATCCGCTCATTCCAGAAATACTTGTTTGTTTGTCCTTCTGCATGGAATGTGTTTCCCCAGATATCTAGGGTCTGGCTCCCTCTCATCATTCCAGCCTCAGCTCAAATGTCTGCTCCCCAGAGAAGTCTTCTCTGACTTTCCCCTTTGCACATGTCTTGTCCCACCACATCGCCCAACCTATAATTATCTTCCCGTAACTTATCACTATCTGAAATGAACTCTCGTATTTGTTTCTTTACACGTTTATGGTCTGTCTCCCCCATCCCCACCTGGGCTGCAATGCAAGCTCTTTCAGAGCGTGTCCGCAACCGTGTACCCAGGGACCAGAACAAGACTGGCCACAGAGAAGGTGTGTAATAAATACTGGTTGCACGAGGGAATGGATTCTTGCATGCTGTATGTCAGTAGCCTTTCCCTCCCCCATTTTCCAGATAAGGACAATTTAGCCCAGCCAAGTTACCTCGCAAAACCAGTTTTTGAACCTAAACGGTCTGGCCCAGTGTCCATGCTCTTAACAGTTACACTAGATTGCCTTTTAGCTTGGACCTGGCTCAGGAAGATCTTTCCAGCTTCCTGAGATCCAGTGTCCTGGGAACAGATAACTGATCACCAGCTCTCTAGATATAGAAGGTACAAGGTGTTCTGTAGGATTTAGAGAGATCGGTGTGTGTGGGAGTGGTAAGGAAAGGAACGGTGGAGAAGATTCAAAATCTGAAAACCACTGGATGGGATCAGGAGACTTTCATGCGAGCCATGGTCCTCACTTGTCTGATTATACCAGCCTCCCTGACGGAGACTTTGCTGCCCTGTGGTCTCTTCCACACACACCCAGAGTGATGCTTCCCATCTTATCACAGAAGCAGGTATCAATCTAGAGCCCTGTACGAGCCACAAGTAAACTGCCCCACATTCGTATGGGCTCTTCCTAAGGTGTGGGGTCGTGACGCTCACAGGACTCTGTACACCTCTCTCTAATTTTCTGCTTAGAACGCATTGGCTTTCCCAACTTGGCATCCTCCCTTAATGAAAAAATTATAGGTCTAATTTCAAAAAATGAAATGTATGCAAGCTTTTCTGCTTCTGTCACTTCTTTATGCCTGTAGCACATTAATCATTTCCCTTTTTAAAATTAAATTTCTCTTGCCATAGTTTGGTAATGGGTTTTCGAAGGAGGCAAAGCAGCTAGGCTTTTGGCACAGGAGTGGACTGTGCTGCCTGCTCAGGAAATCTTCTCATCGCTGGCTGGCGTAGGCCTTGATTCCATCATCTGGGCTTTATGCTCCCTTTAGAAGTTGCCTAGAAATTCTCTCCCTTAGAATTTCTTTTCTGAACGGCCTTTTTGGCTCTCCGGTTGCCATCATGAAGGACTGGAGAACAGATGGGATTTGGGCAGAAAAAGACTGATATGTTCTAATGCTGGTGGGTGCTTCCATTCATTCACTGAGAACTGACTCGGTTGAAGGCAGAAATCCAGGCATTGTTGCAGTATCGGTCTCTGCTGTCAAGACACTCAAAAATCAAGTTGGCCGAGATAAGACGTAGAGTAATGGGCCACTACAAATATTATTGTGATCTTCTTAACAATTCTGGATCTTGCCAGGAGTGACCTGATAACATAGTTTCCACAGGGTCACAGGTCCAGTATGTTGCCAAAGTAAGAGTCAGAACCCCCCACCCCAGACCCCTGACCCCAGGGACATACTTTTCTACCCCAAAGTGAGAGGAGCATGGGGCTAAGGTTCCGAACTTACTCTGATATTTTGATGTTCCAAAGAGATGATATCTGCCAGGCTTCCTAAGTGGGAGAGCTTTGCCACATACTGGCCCCTGCAAGGCAGTCCGCTAAGGGATGACTAGAAGAGGTCCAACTGTAGGTGCCCCTGGAGTTAAAATATGTAAAAGAGAGCTGGGATGTCAGGGGAGGCCTCTGGGAGGAAGTAGATCTTCAACCGGACTTTGAGGGATTCAAAAAGAAGGAAGTTATTTCAGGTGAGGAGGTGGGAGATACTCTAGACTTTGAAGCTCAAGGAAAGAAGTTGTTTCCTTTGCCTTTTTTAGCTATCAGCATAGACACTTAACACACACACACACACACACCCCAAAACAAAACAGCCTCCGCAAGCAAAATTTTTTTCTTCCTAGAAGATGTCACCTTCCCCTGAGGGACCAGGTGCTCCTGAGTCCTTCTCCCAGAGGCCCCATTGTGGTTAGGACCCAGGGGAAGCCTCTTGGGAGGAAAAAATCAACTTGTCTCTTATTAAATTGGAAATTTCTCCTTGGGCCTATAAGAAGGAAAAGGAGGGATGCATCGGCTTTGCAGCAGGGGGTAAAGAAGTGAGGTGCCTCGTTGGTTTCCTGGGTGTTTAAGGGGCTGCTTCTAGGTTGAAATTGTAGCTTCTAAAGAATCATCTTCACTCTGTGTCATCCGGAGTTTCTCAGTACTTTTCCAAAGTTGCTTTCTTCTTCTCCTTGGTATTAAAGTTAATGGATTCTATTGCATTTCTCTTCCCTAGACTCTAAGCTCCTAGAGGGGGTAAGAATCATGACTTACTCATCTCTGTATCAACGTATGTTTGTGGAAATGATATAAAAACCCTAATATAAAAATCCTGCTAAAATCCAGAAGGTTTCAAATCATTGTTTTCTCTCCTTTCTTAGAGTCAAGTGTTTCTTGACCTCAATCTTTAAGGTTTAGCTCATTGCCAGTTGATTTAATTCTCAAGGAAAAGTATCTAGCTCAAAGGACATGGTTTTTTCCTCAACATTAACTCACTTCTTCGAACCAGAGGAATGTGACTCATCAACTGGCCAAGGTCTTTGGTTGAAGATTGTTCATTTGTTATGATGTTTAATAGAGCTTGGGGTCTACACAACCTAGAAGGGTGTTCCCTGAGGAAGACAAGCAGTATCCATAAGTTAAGGCAAGTGGTATCCAGAAGTCACCACACTGATCTTTCCAATCTCTAACCTACAGATCTCAGAATTCAATGTGAAAACCAAGGAACAGTGGCAGAGTCATTAGCATATAGGACATTTACAAGTTCCACTGAAATGTGGGCTATATGGACTGGGAACATAATTTAGATCATGGTTCAGGTTGAAATCATACCAGAAAATGTTGGGAAAGAAAAGGCTTAGCCAGTTTCATGTTCATCATTAGGAAGATTACTGGGTGGGTGGCACTTACACCCAGAGGATGATTTGTGGATCATTGGCCTTCTCTGTAGTATTTGTCAATGAGGATGAGGCCTTCTGGCTCTCAGGAGAGCTCCATAGAGGAGAGCTCCATCTGTGGATGAAGCCAGTTCACAACAGGCAGGGTTGAACACGTCACACTTTCTTCCTCACAGTTTCAGACATGAACATTAGGTCTTTGAAATAGGAGATATTTTAACAAAGATATCACACAGAGTGCCAGAAACTATACTGTCCCATCTCCCAGCACAGACACTTTCCAAAAGAGAAAGGATGTTGGTGGAAGTGGCTTCTTTTGAGGTCTGTCTTTATCACAGACCAGATCACAGGTTCCATTCTACTGAGAATGCATTCTATCCCATAGTTGTTGAACGAAAGGAAGTTGAAGTGTGTCAGGACCAGAACAAAAGGGCTATTGGGAGCCCCCATTAAATTTCTTCCTGACCATTGGTACCAGTGTCATCTGCTGGAGCTGAGATCAGGAGGTAGCTTCAGAGAGCAGAGAGAGTGTGGCCTCACTGGTCCCAACCCAGCAACCGCTCAGCCCCGCCCTCAGCCCGGCCATTTACAACTCATGAGAGGAATATCTCCTACTTTTCAAATGGCCATCAGCCCATCTTCAGTGTCTTTCTCCTAAACAACCTTGTACAGCCTCAAGGACTGGTGTCCATGACCGCCTTGGGAAGTTGAAGAATTGATGGGGAAAGTCAGCAGCTAAATGTGAGTGCAGGCATGGTAAGACCACGAAGGGACGTGGACATCAGCTTCCAGATATGTGCTCTTGAGGCCATCCCCCCAAATGGGGCCCAGTCCTGAAGGGCACGGCCTCACAGCCATGAGATCCTGTGCAACAAACCCTAGTCAACAGTGATCTTCAGCCAACCAGATGCTCCCAGTCCCTCATCCCCTTTTACCATGTTTCAAGGAGGGGAAAAAAATAGTAAAAAACAGCCCATATGTTTTTCAAAATATTTTTCTCATTATGCAATCATTTCCATTATGGAAAGGACAAGTATAATAATAATAATAATAATAATTGCCACTCTTCTGTGAATGTGTACCATATGTCAGACCTTATGCTAAGTCCTGTCCATACGTGATCTCACTTACTCCTTAGAGCGCCCCTGTATGGAATCTCATATTAATCGTCGCTTCGCAGGGCAGGAAGCAGAAGCTAAGAAAGGTCACATCAGCCCAAAGTCACACAGCCAGTAAGTGGTCAGGCTTGATTCCAGATCAGGTCTGTCTACCTTCAAAGCTGGTATGCATATCCACTCTTTGATATTGCCTGCCTAAATACCACCCGTAATCCCATCAGGGTTTATCAATTCCTTCCAGACTTTTTCCAAAGCATCTTTATTTACTTGAGAATATTTTATATATGCAATTGCTACATTGTAAAATTTTAGTCATTGTAAAATGAACATTTCCCTATATTATTAGGAACAGTTTTACAAGCAACATCTTAACAGTTGCATAATACTGCATCAAATGACTTTATCAGAGTTTACATAATCCCTCTCTAGTAGAAGTTTGTTTTCATTTCTTCCAGGGTTTTTAGTTATGTTGCTTAAATGTAAAATGTATAATTAACACTGTAATGAACATCTTTTTTTTTGTAATGAATACCTTCATATATAAAAAACATCCGCATTTTGATGGTTTCTTTTAGATAAATTCCAAGAATCTCTTATTGCCAAAATTATTTTCCTTCTAAGCAATAGCAGAGCTGTGGGCTAATCAGAGCCAGCTCTACACTTATCCGCAATCAGCCCTTCCAGCTGGAACTTCTAGGGCTAAGGCTGAGGATGCTGAGAACCCAGGGTCCAGAATGAAGATCCAGAGTTTCTGCGTGGCTCTAAAGCAAACAGGAAAAATATTCTTCAATGAATACTGGGGGGCTTGGGCACGAAAGTGAGCTCAGCAAAGATTTTCAGTCTCCTGCAAAACTTACTAAAATTTTGATTTTTAGTCTCCAACCTCCTGAATTTAGATGGACCCTAACATCCTGTCACCAATATTTTAAGTGTACTTGATGCACACTGAAGTTTGGGACTCGGTACTCTAGGAATGCTTGTAGCTGTAGTCGGTGGCAGGGGTAACGAGATATGGAAGTCAATAGTGTAATGATTACTGGCAGCTAGCGCCTCCTTCCTTAATTGCTTCTATCCGGTGTGATGGCGGGGTGGCTGAGCGAGGATTGTGCTGATGTGCTAGAGGGTGGTGACAAGTCGCAGCAGAAGGTGGGGTATGTTCCCTGGGCAGTCACAGGCTCAGGTGAAAAGTCTTCCCTTAGGTAAAAGTGCAGAGCCATTGGGTGCCTGGGTGGCTCAGTCAGTTAAGCGTCCAACTCTTGATTTCAGCTCAGGGTTGTGAGTTCAAGCCCCACATTGGGGTCCCCACTGGGTGCAGAACCTACTAAGAAAAAAAAAAAAAGGTGCAAAGCTGTGATTTTGGAGGCATACACTCCAGTGCTATTAATTACCTCGGAATTAAGAAAAAGCACAATGTACTTGAAAGGACACTTGACTGGCAGTCTAGAGAACAGGGTGCAGGATCTGATCCTCTCACCAAATAGGAAGCTTTAGCGGCTCAGTTAATTCCAGGCTTCCAGTCTTACATGTGAAATGGAAGGTTGGACTAGATATTTTTAAGCTTTTTGGAATCTCGGCCCCATTTGAGAATGTGAAGAAAGCCATGAATCTTCTTCTAACACAAATGTGCACGACTATATCATCACTATCATCATTATCATCATGACTTTGAACAATGTTAGCAAAAATTAACATATCAAACAAATATAGGAAATCTGCATATATTTTTCGGGATTTGTCCACTTTTTGCAGCCTTCGGTTATGAACCCCTAGACCAGGTGATCTTTCAGATCCTTTCTGTTCTCACATACTTGGTGTTCTGTCTGGGAAACAAATAGCAATTTGTAACAATTCCTTGATTCACTAAGCAGGACAGCTCATTTCCTGAGAATTCTGGTTAATTAAAAAATAAAATAACCATAACTTACACATTTTATTGAAAGCGTACTGTGTGTCAGGCATTGTGTTCGGTGCCTAAATATCATCTGTGTCCCTAAATGCTATCTATGTAATGAATCGTGTATATTTTAGATGATTAATCACTTCTGTGGAAAGTTTAGTGGGGCCAACTTTCACATGTATCAAGCACTTTACATCAACTCCTTAAATTCTCATAGTACTTTAAGGTAGGTGGTGTCCCTGTTTTGTGGATGAAAAAAATGAGGTTCAGAGCTCTTGAAGAGGAAGTCATCCAACAGTAGTCATCCAACAGTAGTACTTTACAGCTAGTTCTCTGATAGGGTGTGCTGTGCTTCTCTTTTTGGTAAACTGTTAACTCCTCTGATTCACTTACATAATGATTACAAGAATCCAGCCTGTGCTCAAAATTTTTGACACAAGGGACCAAAAAAAAAAAAAAAAAAAGAAAAGAAAAGATCCCACAGAAGTAGTAGCTGATTACATTTTTCACGCTCACCTGCATGGTCTGTGTTTTCCCACCCTTGGGCAGTCACCATATGATGATTCCTGTGAGGGTTTTTTGTTTTGTTTTGTAAAGATTTTATATTATTTATTTGAGAGAAAGAGAAAGCAAGCAAGAGAGAGCAAGTGGGGTGAGGGGTAGAAGGCAAACAGGCTCTTCACTAAGTAGGGAACCCGACGTGGGGCTCGATCCTGGAACTCCAGGATCATGACCTGAGCCAAAGGCAGACTCTTAACCTACTGAGCCACCCAGGGGCCTCAGTTCCTGTGAGTTTAAACATAGTCAGTCACCTCAGCCTTCCCTGAGGTAGACTGAGCCCCTGCTATAGGTGAGGTGCCACCATGAGGAAGACTGAGAGTGAGACAGGTTGGTGCCTGCCGGGGGCACCTCGTCAAGCCCAGTGTCCCCTCAGCTGTGCATTGGGTCCTTTCTCACTGTATGTTGAATAGGGCCTAGTATTCACATCTGACCCATTACCAGCACCGTCTTCTAGAATTTTTATTGGAACACGGCCAGGCCACACTCACACTCTTCCATGTCATCCACGACCACTGTTGTGCAAAGTTGAGTATGCTCTACAAAGCTGAAAGTATTTCCACTCTGACCCTTCACAGAACGTTAGCTGACCCTCACGCAGACCAAATGACAAGGTACTAGATTTCACCAAATCTAAGACACCATCATGCATAACACACATTGTTTTCATATGTACCATTAAAAAATAAAAAACATTATCATTGTCATATCCCATCAGTGGGGAGACCACCAATTCTGGAGACATGGAAACATGATAAGGATTGCATACATTATGATGGAAATTTGATCCTTTCCAGAGAGATGTTTTAGAGACATTTTTTAAAAATGTAAATTTTTAAATTGGAATTGTCAGGAAGACTATTTTCCCTTGCCCATAAATCGACCAAGCTGTTGACTCCCCATGAAACCTATAATAACAGACCATGGGATGGGACCCAGTGTATCAGAAAAGTGCTGGCTTTTTGGCATCTGTCTTGCCAAAGACTGTTGCTATTAATGAGTAGAAGAAATATTTTGGCTTTGTTCTCTGATACTATTTTCAACTCCCATTAGTATAAATATTTAGGGTGTCTCAGTACAGCGGCTTGTGTGGCAATAAAATTGTTAGTTCTTTTATCTTAGGGCTGGAATATTTGAACAGTACGCTTGCTCCTCAAATGGGTTATGAGGCTGCGTATGAAAGGCTTTGTAGTAGTTTGGAATGGGAAGCTTCTCCGATGCTGCTTATGGTCAGATTCTTACCAGTCTGAAAAATATGCTAATTATACACAAGGCTCTGAGCAAAGAGTGAACTCAATATTACGATTTTAAATTTCCTCCAAACAAAAACAGGACACCACTTCGGGCGAGATAGCAATTAAATGGCATCAACAACGTGTGCCCTACGTGGGTACGCAAATTGATCGCCATGCGGACACACGTGTAGATCCAGGGAGCAAATATAAGTCATGGTATGATGTTTTGTTTTTCCTTCAAAAATAGAAATTTAGGAATTCTGAGTCAGGCCACTTATTATTTGGCTAATTCAGCTGCAGAGTAAGTTATTAATGACCCCCAGATGTTGTTTATAGTGATTGGATATTTTCATTTGTGAAGTAATATTTTCTTTTGTGTGTGTGTGTGTGTGTGTGTGTGCAAGTGATATTTCTTAATATGCTGTATGGCATCTGAATAAAAGTTTGATGGCAGAACAGTTTGAATGTCCAATGTAATTGCTTCTAAGTGAGTTCTTCATTCTTCACATTTTTAGCTCTAATTGCTTTTTTTCCCATATGTCTAAAAATAAATATTTGCAAGTTTTGCATTCTGCTACTCATTGTAATACATAAAATATTTGTACACTGAGCAAAATTCACTGATAATGTTCGCTATTTAGAGAAAGTAAGGTTTGTGTGGTAAGAGGAGATAAAATACGTTTTGATTAGTATAAATGCCAAAGAAAGCCATTTATCATATTTTGAAAGAACATTTTTAAAGGAGTGGCTAGATATTTGACCTCGGGGACTATTTAAATAGATTCAGTTGGAAAAAGCGATCCAGAGTCAAAAATAGTCTGTTTTGCTATAGAATGGATATTATAAATGATCTTTGGAAGGTGGCAATTAATTTCTGATTATCAGGGACAGGGGGCCCCACCATGCCCATCGTCCAAGTCCCTGACTTCCCGGGCAGACCTCCTCTGCCTTCATTTGAGTCTATTCCCGTTCATTAGCACTTCCACCCGAAGGTTGGCAAAGGAAAGAGGAGGAAGAAAAAATGAAATCACTTCTGCTGCTCGTAATGGCCTTTGGAAAGAATGGATCATGAATGAAATAGAAACTAGTGGGAAAAATAAGCTATTGGATTTTCAGTGCTTTCTTTTATCCTTACCTTCCTCTGTTGACACGAATAATCAATAGTTGGCTTAAAGACTTTTAAATGAACTGTACGTTGGAAGACTTTGCAGTTGTAATAGCAATATTATTCCCTTTACGCTCCCAAAGGCTGGGTGAATTCCAGAGAGGTAAATATTGCCCAGTCTCCACATTGGAGTGTTGCTGAGCTTGCTGCCTTTTTTTTTTTTTTTTTTTTTTTGTTAAAATAATAAACAAATAACCTCCTCCCAGTCAGTTTTTTTTATTGCACAGAATTCCCCTCCCCCACCCCATATTAAATTTAACAATTAGTTGTGTGTTCAGATCTAAACATCTGCTTGGCCGCCATACCCCGTGATCACGTCTGCGATATTGACCTGGCGATACTTTGCATTAATGAAAGTTGGCAGATTTGGTCTTTCTCATCATATTTGCTTCTTAATGTGTTGCTGTATTTACAGTTCAGCCACAACAATTTGTGACAAAGGTTTGCTTTTATTATAATAGCTGCCGGCTTTAGACCACCTTTCCACGTTCTATTGGGCGTGATCATAAAGAGATTCTTCAGTGTTTGCATTACTTAGCCATCTTTTTGATATATATTCTTTAAGTTATCCTGGCTACATGCATCTCCAATTTCAGTCCCCCTTTTGGACCACCATGCAGCCCAGAGCTTTTGAGCTTTGTCTTGGAAGCTCCTTCCATCAATCAGAATACCAAATTTACATTGTTAGGTTCCCTGGAGGTGTTAGAGCGCTGGATTCAGCAATTATTGTGAATAAGAACCTTGCAGCCAGGGTGAGTGCCAACATTCCAAGTGCTAGCACAATGGAAAAGAGAAGTGGTTTATGTTAGAATATGGTCACATTCTTCTGATTAAACCCACTCAAAAAAGACAACATTGTAATATTTTCCAATGACTGTTTATCATGAATTACGTCAGCCTTCGTTTAAATTGCTATTATTTCTCCTTAATGCTTCTTGGTGCCTGCATAATTTACGGCACTGGCAGCCTCCGGACTGTGAAATAACCTTTCACAACCAACACACAATAGTAAAGAACATGGCGTTTTTGTTGTTAATTATTATAGGACTCCTTTAACTTTTACAAAGTGACATAAAATATTGTTGAGGTATTTATGGTTCAAGCTACTTTTACACGGATCTATTTTGCTTCTGGCTAGTTCTTAACTAAAGCAATCATTTGTGGTTATTAGGCCGCCGGAGATATTATGTCAGAACTGGTTTAAGAGTATTACTATGTATCACATGTCATACACTACATGTCAGCACTTGAGGCTGTCTTTCAATAAAAACAAATGTAATTTTAGTGTGTGCTCTTTTAGGGATCGGTGATTTGTAAGCTAACCTGAGTTCATGTGAAGGTGTCCCAGCCCTGTTCGGGAGGGAGCCCGTCTCAGCCTTCCATCACGCCGGGTTAGTCCCTTTTCCATGGATTTAAGGCCTTTCCAAAACAAACTTTGGCAAAGGTTTAATTCAGAGTGAAGATTTGCTTCTGGGGAGCCACAGAATTAGCAAGGACTAGTTAATTGCCCATGGCTGAGCTGGTTTTCATTCCCCCATTTTGTGGTTATTCTTATAGATTTCATAACCCCTGGGTCTTCCAGTTTTGGCCTTCTGAAGAAGGGAGGAGAATCCTAGCCCGTAGGAGACCCCGCCTCACACAGTCACGGGGGCTACCCCAACATTCTGGAGATAAGTCTTGGGTGAAGGGTGGTAGAAACAAGAAGGATGGGAACTCGTCTGAGTTTCCACAAAGCTCCACTTCCAAGCAAACTTTGAATTAATATGTCACTCCCCTGGGTTCCAAATACTGTGCATATTTTCCAGTCCTTGCTTATTTAAAGCAAGAAAGGAAGGGCGTGCCAGAAAGTTTGACAAAGAATGAAAACACATTAGTGACTCATGTGAACAATTACTGATTTTCTTAACATATAATTTCTTAATTACTGTCAACCAAAATAATTTGCATGATAATATTTTCCCCCTCCCCACCCCCATCTGGGTTTAAAGAGCCGTAAAATAGTGATCAAAGAGCCTGTTTGATCAATAAGAGGGAAACTTAACTCCTTAATTCTTGGTGGATTGATGGGATTCTGACACTGGATATTCTTTACAATAATCACCTCCAACACAATGGGCAAAATGAGCTTTCCAGTAAAACAAACAGCTTTGCAAAGAGCTCGGGGGCATTTTCTTTAGCTTGAATTCAAGGAGGAAATTGTGACTTTTATGAAACTTGCATAAATTTACATGTATCCTGTCAGAGTTTTAAAATTAGACAACATGCCTGAATGCCCTGGAAATGAGTCTGCCATCCAGATTTAGAGTGCTTTTAGCTTTTTTAATTAAAGACATTTCACAAGCCAACCCCAGAGAAGAAGAGAATTAAGCATTACATAAGAATGTAGCAAAGTTTGAGATTTAATGAGTGAATATTACGAATTTATAAAGGAGATAAAAGGTGTGAAAGGAGCAGTTATTGGGAGTTTTCTACATTTTTTATATGTATGTGTACATATATATGTGTATATATATATATATAAAAACGGGAAGAAGTGAAAAGGCCAGGCTGCCATTTGCTGTAGCCCTCGTTCTGGAACTGGTTCAAAGCTCGCAGCACTGACTGTGGGCTGTGAGGCTTGTTAATGAGCACTTGTGGCAGTGAACTGGGATCATGGGCTTGTCACATGAATATAGATACACACATATATATAACTCAGAAGATAGAAGACAAGAACTGTTGCTGCCGTGTGGCTGCGAGAAACTCAAAACAATGAAAATCAGCCTAAAAACTGCATTTGTAAGAACTCAGTGCTGAACGGAGCAAATGCTCATTTCGAATTCTTTAATAACTGCTCAGAGTGAAATATAGTTATTGACAATTGTTTTTAGCTACATATGTTACACCGTTTAAAAAACTTAGACTAAATACTGTCAGCCTGTGTTTGCTTTCCTAGCATGTTATTCATTTATTGAGAAATTCAGAATGTAAAACATCTGGGAGTAAGCTGCTGTGTGCAAAGTCATCTTTAAAATGTGTATATTTCAGAACTTCTTTTGTGTATTTATTTAGAAATATGGGAAAATTCTGTAAACATGTTCTGGAATATATGTAGCATTTGAATATGAAAGAGAAAGTTGGCATAACTGAAAACCCAAATTTCATTTTCTATAAATATTACTCTGTTGGAGGAAGGGGTTTCTGAAATTAGAAAATTCAGATTGTGGTTAGCGATATTTACAGGGAAGTGTCTCTCTTTGCCCTGGACTGAATGTGCGAACCAGAAATGTCCATTCTGGCTCCTTCTGGGGTGTGATGTGATGTTTATGTCTAAATAAAGGAGTTAATTTATTTCAGTATTTCAAGGCCCGCGATGGAGCTGTACAAACCCAGTGGTGTAGATATAATAGAGTCCGACCAGAAGGGCTGCACCGCTGGGGTGTTAATAGCTCCCGGGTTTTGTTCGACAATTAGTCCATATATTTTATAGCTGGGCCTTCAAGGAACTGGCGCCATCAGCACAATCACAGTAATTGGGAAGATGACACAACATAGAGAGAGGAGTCAGGAAGGGAAGTTATTAATGATTTGTAATTTTCTCCTTTTGGGAAAAGTAGAAATAAAATCCAATATCACATAGCTCTTTTCAGTTCTTGTAAATTTCACATTCTCTAACAATTCTGGTAGCTCTGAAGCCCCAGGCTAAATTCCCTCTGCCCCAGGCTCTTTAATCCTTTTTTTTCCCCCTGAAATGGAATTTGTTCTTTGTGATATGAGCAGAGCTTATATAATGAAGTTGGTTGGTAAGTCCAGCGGACTGCACTAGATGAGCTCCAGCCTCCTCTGAACACCGATTTCTGGGGTTTCTCAAACCCATTCTGTGGATGAGATGCTCTAGACAGCATATGACTCTCCAGCTAAGGGGCACTCCAGCTTTATTTTAACCCACTAGGGCCCGAGGTTCTTCAAAAACCTTCCTGCTTTCCCTGTGCCCCCTCAGCCACCATGATCCCTCATCTGTGGTTTTGGCTCTAGACTTGCTATGATTTGAGAGCCATCATCAAAAGAATATTAAAATCAATGTATTTTCCCAGGACAACAATTCCCTGGGTCTTATAAAGAACTAAA
The DNA here is from genome assembly GCF_964662115.1 of Mustela nivalis. Classification (NCBI taxonomy): domain Eukaryota; kingdom Metazoa; phylum Chordata; class Mammalia; order Carnivora; family Mustelidae; genus Mustela; species Mustela nivalis. The sequence goes on from NC_139021.1 coordinate 124,705,006, forward strand.
ATGATGGAAAGGAATAGGGAGCATACTTTCTGGCAAGGAAGTTGACTTAAAATTTAAACTAAAAACAAACAGGCAAAAACCCCTCAATGTGAACAATCCACAGAACTCTCCTGTCACTGGAGTACAAGGTTAAATTTGTTCATTGACCAGAGCAGCAGAACCCATTGAGCCAGCGTTGAAGACTATCTCTTAAGAGTTTAGATGAGGTCTCTAGATCAAGGAAATACTAGGAATAAGCCAGAGACATGCCTCCATGTTTATCTCTTTCTTCTGCCTGGACTTCAAATACATTGGGACAGTCTCCCACCCCTTCCCCAATACCTAGTAGCTGTGGCAGAAACATGGTGGTGGATGAGTCAGAGAAGACTTGTTTTGAGGATTTCAGCCCGTTGCTATGGGTAACACTTATCTGTTCATTAAAGTAACACACCCTTTGGACATGCTTTGCTACTAGATAGTCGAATGTTTGCAAATAACGAGATACTTACTAGACTATTCACCAGTTCAGACTGTCCACAGGTTTGCTCCTTAAATTTCAGTGACCTTCTCCCATAGGGCCTCCTTCAGCCATCACAGTATACAATTCACAGTATACAATTGACAGCCCTGGCATAAGGATGCTGCCTTTAGGGTTCCATATATACATAACATGGAGTCCTCTTCAGTCTACTAACACCCAGCTTGAGCAATTTATACCCATGTGGGCAGGCCATTGCCACATTTCGAGGCATGTTCTTATACCAGAAGAATGAAATACTGAAGTGCCGATGGGATTGGTCAGTTGCTTAGGAGGTGGGGAGAGGCTAGAGCATCACATCAGAAATAGTGAACTCTTGTTCAGGAAAAGGGGGCAGAGAAATAAGGATAAGATAGCTGTGACTCTAAAAATAGAGACAGTGAGATGTCACAGTACTCAAGGGAAGGGAAACCTCTCTTACAAAATTAAGAAGAATGGCACTTTTGGATGAAGTCAAGAGGGCTATTTCTGATCTGCCAGTCAAGCCACAAATATTTATTTTAAGTGATAGCTGTTCTGCCTTGAACTATGCCCTAGGCACACTGAGGAACCCAGCCTCTTTGGGAGAGTTAGTAAATATACATGAACCAATTCATAAAACAAATTGTGACTGGAAGAATATGGAGCTAGCTGTGTTATGAAGATGATATGCTACTGAAAAAAGTTAATAATTATGTCCAGGGTGCTCAGGACAAGCTTCCTGGATGGTCTTTAACTTGGAGGATAGAGAAGGCTTAAGTATGTCCACACTGTTTGCCACACTGGTGTTGTTTGAACTCGATGAGACGTTGAAGGCTGACATTCAGAGCAGCTCATTTTACAGCCTACTGGATTTGATGGATTTGCTGGCGAAATAGCCTACAGAACACAAAGCCACTAGTCCATGGAGATGCAGCCTTTGGTTGGAGATTATGAAGATTTTATGGGTAATCTTTCACACCAGTGCCCACATCCTTCCCCAATTGCACAGTAGCATTTTGCTGGTAAGTGTGATACTTCTTGTTCCTCCAAGAGTCCTTTGAGTGGCTAGAGGGAAATAACACAAGCCCATTATTACAGATGTGGAAACAGTGTTATTGGGACTCAGAGCATAAACATGTTAGTGGAAGAGTCTGGAATAAACTTGGTTCACCTCCTGTCACTGCTATCTGTTTTAGTGATGGGATGTTGAGCTAGAAGCTACCTGTGGCCTGAGAAACAAAGCCACCATTCCACCATCACTGCTGTCTGCTCACTTCTGTGTAATAGATAATAGGTATTGAGGAAATTTACTGCCATGCGTAATGCTTGGTCTGCTTTCTTGTTTGTTCTGATGTTGCTGTTTATTTAGTTAACTTGACTGAACTTTCTCATCTCGAATACAAGAATGACAATATCTGTTTCCCATGGTTCTCATGAGGATTGGCCAAGACAATATATGGGAACTGTTTTGCACTGTGCTCCTGCTGTAGTAGTCTTAAAATAATAACAATAGTAGTCATGATCAAGGTCACACAGAGACTGAGCTGTTGGTGTGCCCTCTGCTGCTTCACCCATTTTGTATCCCAGATAAAGATAAGAGTCAGCTCCTTAGCAATATACACCCAAAGAAATGGCAGATGTTGATTTATGTGCCTGTCCCCTCTGCATAAACAGCTTCCCATTCAACCCTCAGTTTTCTTAGCTTTAAAATGAGCAAGACAGGGATGCCTGTCAGTTAAGACTTTCGGCTCAGGTCTTGATCTCAGGTTCATGGGATCGAGCCCCCATCGGGCTCCCTGCTCAGTGGAGAGCCTGCTTCTCTCTCTCCCTCTGCCCCTCCTCCTGGCTCATACATTCTCTCTCTTTCTTTCTCTCTCTCTCTCTTAAATAAATAAGTAAATTTTTAAAAATAAAATAAACAAGATGATCCCCACAACACAGGGTTCCTGATTCATTCTTCCATCTCTTTTTCTTTCTGTTGAGGCCACCATTCATCAATTCAATAAATAAGTTTAGGGATAACTTATTAAAATTGCATTAGACCCTGAGTCAACCTTAGTGAATTAAACAGATGTAAGTCCCTGGTCCTCATTAAGGATAGAGTCTAGGGATGTGAGTAGAAAGCAAGGAATATATATATATATTATTGTACATATTATTACATATACTATACATATAATACATTTATTATATATACCTATTATTACATATACAAATTACATATATAATATATATTACTATACCCATTATTACATATGTATAATATATAAAGGTAATATGTATTATATATTACATTTTATATATTATATTATATTTTATATATAATATATAATTTATGTTATTTTAATATATAATATATATTATATTTTATATATAATCACACAGAGAGAGAATTACAGGCCATGATAAGCAACAAACCCCAAAAGATTGCTGTCTGGGTTAAATGAAATACTGTGTGTGAAAATGCATCACAGGCTATAAAATATAGCCTGTGATTCAGAGACTCTTAATTTTGACTAACATAACACCTGCTGTCTTTATAGCAGCCAGTGGCTACTGCACATGCTCAGCATGTGAGGTTTAATGGTGACACCACCACTGCTTTTTCTTTGAGGCTTATTTCAGAAAAAAGAGTGGAAGGGAACCTTTCTGTTGAGTTTATAATAGCAATTATGGGCTGATAAGGGTAGACCATTCATCAAACGATCATACCTCCGGACTTTATCTCTTTGGGTCAAATGTTTCCTGATTGATATTGACTACCATATCTTAAGCAGCTTTGAACAGATAAGAAGCTAGAAAAGAAATTCCTTTGAAGGAGATTTGACAAAATTATGTTTTCTGATTTTTTTTTTCTTTAAGAAGAGAGATTAACTTCTCATTGTTCCTCTAAAAAAGTACAAAAGCTACCAAACCACTGAATTGAAGAAAATCTAGAAAAGTTTTTCATGGATAGATACTGAATACAAATGATCATCTGTACCAGTGTTCTTTTCTTGTTCTGAAATGGTTTGGAAAGAACTTTCAACATACCTAGAATGACCCTATACCAAAGATATTTAGGAGTAGACAATTATCTCAAGAAAAGATATCCCCTTGATGGCTATATATAAATGCCCTACTAGAAACAGAGCTGTAAGCAAAAGTCTTATAGGTTAAATATAATTCACTTACATAGAACATTATTTGCAGAAGCAACATTTTAAAGGTGGGGAGGGTAGATTTCTGACCATGGGCCTGATAACCAGCTTTTAATTGAAATGACCATAAACATTGTAATTAATCAACTATGTACTCAATTATAAAGTATATAATTACATTCTGAACAGTAAAAAGCTTCCTAAAGTGTATATAAATCAATTAAACAGGGCAATACAGTAACCGATCACATAAAATTATATTTAATGAGATGTGTCATCTATCACAGTGTTTTCCACACAGTTCTTATCATACATCTTTGTGATTCATTTGTGCCTTCTTTCTTGCTGCCACGAAGCTCACAGGGAAGGAACGTCTTTATCTTGGCTGTAGAATGTAGTGACATAATTTTGAGCAGATGTACATAGGTATCTTTACAAAGAATTTGGTGGGGGGCATGATTTGGGGTCATCGCTAATGGCTTTTGGGAAGGCTGACCTGAATTTGTCTGTCTGCCTTTACTTGTTATATACACATTTCCCTATAGCAAGTGTGGGCATTTGCACTTGCTGTCTTGCCGCCGTATCCACAGTCTGTCTGTGGCCTTGAAATTAACTAGATGACCTATGTTTGTTTGTGTATGTCTGCAATAGCTGCTAGATATGACCACAGAGGTGTAATTAGAACAAGACACTGAATACAAATCTTCCTGATCAAGTCACTGCACGTCGAGAAGCTAAGTGTAACTTGTGACCACGTTGTGGTGTCTGTATTAGCAGAAGTCCCTCAAGTTTTCTATGTATAATCAAGCAGATCATTCCAAGCAGACTGACCCAGGGCCAGTGGGACAGGAGCTGAGGAAAAGCTTATTTGCATTTTTAACTTTGGCAACTGGGAAGGACTTCTAAAAAATTTGGATGTAGTCTATAATGGCGTTCGTTAAGTGGATGCTCGAGAGGTGTCTGTGACTCCTGAGGGTACATCAGAGACCCTAGTCGTGCAAAATCTGACATGTGCCTCAGAACAGGCAACGAGGACATAACTGAGAAACTGCTCAAGGTCTGGCTTTCTAATAAGGTGGTGATGCCACTCCTTTCCCTCCTCCTCACCACTTTCAGACTCGGAATGGCTTTTCCATAAGCGACATCAGTCTCTCATGCTGAGTAATTACACCCAATCCTTGCTGCAGGAAATAGAACCATACAGAACAACTGGCCAGGGCAGGACAGCCCAATGGGGTGACCTAGAGGCTTTCTCCTCCACCCGCCTGGGAGCGCACGTGGTTGTTTGGATCCCCACTTTCCCTCATTACTTGTTAGTAGATACTTGGTCTGTGAGCAGTTTGTTAATTTATGTGTGTGTCCAACCAACTTGCTCTGATAATCAGCTATGTAACTCTGTGCTGCCCTGGGTGAGGACACAGGCCTAGTACAATCAAGAACCCAACACAGAGCCAACCTCTGAGGCATTCGTATTTGCCTGCTAGTGGGGGCCTGCTAGTGGGGGCACCCTTGAATTAAACAGACACTTAGTATCTAAGTACTGTCTTTAAGGATTTAAATAGCATTTAAGTGCTGTGAAAGAGTGAAGTGAATCCTTCTCAGATTCAGTAGGCAGAGAGGAAGATTTTTTTTTTTTAATTTCGATTATTCCCTAGAATATTTTACTGGAACTAATGTAATTGAGGGACTGGCAAGTTTTACAAGTGACTAATATATTAATCCCACTCTTCCCTGCTGCATTGTGGGATTGTCAGTTGAGTCAGGGCTTAAAAATGGAACTTGATGAGATTTGCTCTAAAGATGTTGACTAATACCAATTAAACCCCTGAACATCACACACAGATTGATTACGCCTTTTTCACTTTTTTAAAGACCCAAAGATGCACCTAGTTAATAACCTGCTCCATGTCCTTAATGAAGAGCAGGCTAATTAAAAATTGTTTGCTAGCTGAAAATGAATAAATTAAGAATCAGATATTAAAACAGCCCTCCTCAGCCCACAGAAGGAGCCTAACGCAGGCTGGTGTGGGGTGAAAGGAGTAATTGTGAGTCCTTTATCACCGAGCGTGACTCGTAGAAATGTAGCGCCCTGTCACAGAGATGGGGGTGTGGGGGCAGAAGGCTCTGGGAAGGGCAGGCCACCAGGTTAGCCTCCCTCTGTGTTCCTGATACAGAAGGAAGGGGCAGGGCACAAAATGGAGTGTGTGCTTCCTCTCCTCCTCCCTCCACCTCTCCTGATCCTGCCCAGCGGTCAGGCCCACCTGCGAGGAGCCCTGTGCCCACCTCCTCAAATCCCTTTGCGTGTCTCTCAAAAGCCTGTGGCATAAAGAGTCTTCAGCACAGGGATGCATGGGTCCCATGGGGTCTGGTCAGAGGACGTCAAGCCACCCCCACACACACCATACCCCTCCCTCACGCCCGGGTGCTCTGGGCAGGCGGCAGCGTGGGACTTTCTCAGTTCCTCGAACTTGCTTTCCTCTGCTCTCCTCTGCTCGGATTATGTCTCTGTCTTGCTATGTGTCTTTTCTGGAAGAGAAATCTGTCACCTCAAACTAGGGAACGTCTTGGGTCCTGCCGACCTCAGCTTTCCCATCATTTCCTCAGAGAGGTCTTCGCGGGCTTCCAGAAGGTGAGCCCCCTGCGATGCTCCCAGCACTGCTCCTCTTGCTTGTTGGCAGCGCCCACCCCTCCACTTTTCTGGAACTTCATCTTTGTGAGAGTAAGGCCCAGGGAAGTCTTGGAGACCCCTGTGTCCCCGGGTACGTCGCCCACATAATCCTAGGCGACCAGTGGCCGTTGAAGGAATATGCCAGAACTCCCCAACAAACAAGCTCCGTTCTGCTTCCCTAGAAAGCAAGGAGCGGGTCTCGTGTTTGGCCGGTGACCCTCGTGAGGCTAACGGGTGCTCCAGAAATCTTCACCTCGGACGGTTCTTCGTGGTGGTGGTGTACGGGCCTCGGCTGGGAAGGAGAGGAGTTTCCTTTCGGAGCCTGCGGGACCGGGAGAGAGAAGAACGAGCTCGGGCTTGCTTCCTTCTCGGTTTGAAGGAGTTACGTAAGCGCGGACACGCCGGCTTACAGGAGGGAGCGAGCGAGCGCGTGTCAAGAGCACGCTGGTTGTCGGTGCGGTTGCTGAGCTGCGTCTCCCCCGGAGCTCCCGCGTCTGAGGGAACCGCCTGCCCTCCAGTCGGGGCTTGGGGGCTTGGGGCGGGCCGCCCGGCCGAAGCGAGGAGCCAGGCACCAGTGACGGGAGCTCTGACCGCCCAGGGGTCCGGGTCTCAGTCCGCACTCACTCCTACGTACCAGCCTTGTGCTCCAGGGCAATTCCTTTCTCTCTCTAACCTTTAGTTTTCCCACCCTTAAATGGGCATTAGTGAGGGGAGCCTGGCTGGCTCAGTGGGGTAAGCGTCTGCCTTCACCTCAGGTCATGATCCCAGAGTTCTGGGATCGAGCCCTGGGTCCGGCTCCCTTGCTCAGCAGGGAACATGTTTCTCTGTCTCCCCCTGCCCCTCCCCCGCTCCTTCCATCTCTCTCTCTCTTTCTCTCTCTCTCGCTCACTCACTCAAGTAAATAAAATCTTTAAAATAAACTGGCGTTAGTGATATTACCCACCTCAAGGGGAAGTCCACGTGAGGGTTCCATGAAGTAGTGCACGTCAGGCTCTTAGCACAGTGCAGAACCTGGACGCTTGTTAGAGATCCACAGTATGTACCACAACTCACCTGAGTCCACGGAGATCTGCTGGCTCTACCGGCTCTCCAGATATGCTTGTGGGACGGTTTGAGGTGGCAGTAGGGACACAGACGCCTAGAACTGATCTGTCCAGAGTATTCCAGAACTGTGACGTTCTTGCGTCTGCTTTCGTTCTCTTCCTCCACTTCCGGCCCCCTAACGCTGACACTCATGGTGCAGCTGTGCTCGTTCCAGACACGCCATGCCCTCTCTTCTCTCGGTGGACCCCAGAAGTTAACTCAGATGTTTTGTATCATATTTTTTTATTTCATGTGATTTTATCACTGATCAGAGTCTCTTTTTTTTTTTTCTGTGTTTAAGCCTATTTATCCCTAATATTTTTTTCAAAATTGGCTTCATAGCAGGGGGAACCTGGGTGGCTCAATCAGCTAAGTGTCCCAGCATTTGCTTTCAGCTCAGGTCATGCTCTCAGGGTCCTGATCAAGCCCCTCCTCAGGCTCCACACTCAGCTTGGAGTCTGCTCATCCCTTTCCCTCTCCCTTTCTCCCTGCCTCACTGGCTCAAGTGCTTGTGCTCATGCTTGCTCTCTCTCTCTCTGCCCCCCCCCCCAAATAAATAAATCTTTTTTAAAAATTGATTTCATAGGAAAGACATAATCCTTGATTGGAATTAACCAAGATGAGAATGTATGGGCAAAAAAAATGGTGGGAAGATGAATCTAAGACCCAGAAATAATAGTAGTAGTAGTAGTAGTAGTAGTAGTAGTAGTAGTAGTAGTAATACTGCTGTTGATGCTACTTATGTGCCATTCACCATGTGCCAGGCATCATTCTAAACCCTAAATAATTTTCTCCATTTTACAGATGATGAAACTAAGCTACCCATGTGAACCATAGAGTGGAAAGAGTATGTAATTAGCCGAGTTTGCCCTTAGGATTCTGATGGAAAATTATTTTTCTTCTCTTAATATCCAACAAAAGAAGGAGATTCCCATTGCCATGAACTCTACCTTTGTTTAGTTTAGACGTTTGACTCAATTTATGGAAGTCTGTGTCTTTGTAGCTTGATCATGACTTTGGAATGTCAAAAAAAAAGTGCAGGAAAACACACTATAAAATGAAGTCTGCATTTACTGGTAAGAAGCACAGAGCATTTGGCATCAGCGGAAAGCATAGTCTTTGATGTGGAAAATAGAAGAGATCTTGCTGTTTCCATTTGGGTCAGAGAAAGAGACGATCACTATATGATAAGTTTAGTGGGTTCCAAAGCTAGATGTAATAAGTGACAAGCCACAAGTTGTCCTGCCCCGAGGATATGCAAGGATGAAATACACATGTCAGGAAAAATGTGGTCAGTGAGGAACCACACAACAGGAAAGCAGAGAATATTTAATAAGACAAGTCCCAGTTATCCTGGGAATGGGACTTGAAGAGGAGGCGATTTACATCTTTGAGTGGGGGACTGAAGAGGGATGATGGAAGAGACAGAGTAGGGGAGTAATTTATGGCGAATCATCTTACCCCCTGACATACAGAAGCCAGGACAGCTGCCTGAGAAGGAAATGTTTTATTTTAGGTATGGCAGTGTCCTCGGTTTTTAACAATTTTCCCCGTTTTTGAAAGTGTTCACACAATTAATGCCTCTTGCATGTATTCAACAATAGTTGCCTAGCAACCATCAAGAAGCAGTTTTGGAGCGCAAAGGGTCTAAAAATGAATGAAGAGCGAATACAGTTCGAGTTGCAGCTGAGATGACTGTATTTCAAAGTAGATCCCCCAGGAATCAGGCCATGCATCTTTAAGAGTAATGAGATCTGGTCTGGCATCCTTGGAGGCCCACTGAAATGCCCTATTCATCTTGGACACATGGAAAGGGGGAATATGTAAAAAACAAGAGAGACTTCTAAGTGAGGCTTGATAAGCTTTTCTGCCTTCAGGCAGGACTGTTTTCTACCCAACCCCAAATGCATGTGGAGATAATGAAGTTGTGGGAAGCCTTAAGAAGAAGGACAACAGCACCTCTTCTGGTAACCCACTTTAGGATCTCGTAACCTTTGGACTGAGACCCCTGGGTAAAGGACATGGATTAATCGAGGAACTACCTGTTCCTGGCAGGTTACTGACTTATACCATTGGCTGGGTCTCCTGATCAGACCTTATTTGAAATGAAAATCTAAATGAGCTTCCAGATGAGAGGTCACAAACTCAGGTACTCTGTGGTGTCAGCAGGGAGCTCAGGTGAAAGGGGCTGGTGAAGCCTGTAAGAAATTGGGAACCAGTGGGTACCCAGGCTCTGTGTAAAGGAGCGGCTGCTGTGGGAGTATGAGCCCAGTCCTGTCAGATCTCTCAACTCGTTAAGAAAAGCCAGACATATTGATTTTTATGTGACAATCTCATGATTTTAGATTGATGACAATGATTGACAAATACTGTACAAGCTAAATAAACTCTGGCGCCAGGCAGATTTGGTCCATGTACTAGTCTTGTCTAATAAACCCCTAATGTTATAGATGAGGAAACAGGCCTGCTAATATTCAATTCCGTGAACATGTGAACTCATTAAAGTAAGGATCTGCATTACCTTTTCTGTTTTATCCCCAGCTGCACTAGCCCAGGGTCAGGCTTGCGATGGCAAATGCAACAAATATTTATTGAGTAAACAAATAGTAGTTGTGAGAAACAACCAGGACTTGGTTTGGCCAGTAAGAAATCAGGACCTTAAATGCTTCTTTAGTGACTCTTTTTGCATCCTAAGCAACCTTCCCTGACTTTCATATGGATAGAATTTGCTCTTCTCTTTTGCCACATCATGGCCTTGTTTATAGAGAGATTTTATTCGTAGAAATGTTCTTATAAAAACCCAGAGGGAAAGCTTTATGTGCCCTGTCTGGGTTTCAGTCTTCCCATAGATCTGTCTGTACTGGGTCAGCAATGAACATAAGGTTGCTTTTCTTCTTGGCCTACTATATGCAATTCCATTACATTGATTGCCTATTTATTGAGCTCCTACTGTGTGCAAAGTCCTCTGTATGGTGACTTCAAGGTAGAGGGGACTCCAATGAGCCTGGGGACCTCAGAAATGTTCAACAATTCATTTAGAGAATGAAGACACTTAGCATAGCCTCTTTTTTATTTTCATTTTAATGTTTTTTGATCCTGTTTTGGCAACACTTGACTGTGTGGCAACTTTTCTTCTTCACTTTTTGTGTTGAGATTTAAAGTGGTCTAAAACATAGAATCAATTATTAATTACTAAGACATGTTCTCCCCCCGCTTTTTTTTTAAGATTTTATTTATTTATTTGACAGAGAGAGATCACAAGTAGAGAGGCAGCCGTGGGGGGGGGGGCGGGGAAGCAGTCTTCCTGTAGAGCAAAGAGCCGGATACAGGACTCAATCCCAGGACCCTGAGATCATGACCTGAAATCCCAGGACCCTGAGATCATGACCTGAGCTGAAGGCAGAGGCTTAAACCACTGAGCCACCTGAGAGGAGGCACCCTGTTCTCCCCTTTTAACAACATACTTACTGTTGAAAGGCACTGCCAGAATAGACAACAGTCAGCCTCCAAGGAAGTATACCAGGTATTTTTGTCAAACGATCCTCTAGCTTTCATTGTACTTATTCTTTCTTGCTGAGTGCTATAGGTACTTATCTCTGTGCTGAACGTTCAGGGGTTTCCTGGGTGACCATAATTCTCCCACCAGAGGACCACTGGCCTCTTGAAATGCTTAAAGTGATATACTCTTCCCTTGTGTCTGTGCCTATAATAGTAATAATAATGGCATCCACCATTTATCAGTGTCTTCTGGGTACCAAATAATGTGCCAGGCATATTGTCTCATTTTATCTCATTCGTAGTCTTTCTCCACCATTTATAGTCTTTCAAGAGAGAGATACAATCCCATTTTGATAAATGGGCAAACTCAACCCCAGAGAGAGATGATGACTTGCCTGGAGTTTTATTGGTCGTGCGGTCTATGAAGTCAATGAACAGCTACCTGTTTTTCAAAATCTACACCCTCTTTACGTCCTTGTGAAACTTGGGGATCCAGAACAATTTTACCACCTTCACCAGTGTTTTGGAGACGAAAGCAAAGATGTTTGGATGGCTTTTTCAGAAGCCAGCTCTAGGGGACATTTTAAACACAGTGGACGGATTTTGCATGAGATTGTGTTTAATTTCAGAACAGTGTCCTTTGCTGGCGAAGATAATCAGATGTAATGTCATCTGCAACCTCTCCGCATGCGTGATTTCATAAAACTGGTGTAGCAGTTTATTATTATAAAATTAGTATAGCATAGAACAAACCCGGGATGCAAGCCAGATGAAATAGACAATGAGTAGTTATATAAGGTTTTGGAAGCACATGTAGTAGAACACAAGCTCACTGTATTTTCTTCTCAATTGTCTGCTGTTTGTTCATGTTTCCTTTTCAACATGATTGCATCTCAGTTTAATAGCACTTGCCATCTCAGGCTTTATGGTGCCAGGCCTGACATAGTTACATCCCCTCTGTGCTAAAAATATTGCATGTATATATTCAACCACAGCCCGACATGTTTAGCTAATGGGTTACTCGGAGCTGTGCGCTTATATAATTAAGTGATGTATGTAATTTTGTGTTAACACATTTGCAATGTGTGTTTTCCTGGTGATTGCAATGCTTTATTCTGTGTAAAGTGTGACATTTTAATTCGCACTGAACAATTTCCTACCTTGATTCGCCTTGTTTTTGTGGCAGGGGATTATTTTGCAATCAAGATAAAAGCATTATTTATGAAATTTGTAGACTATCCCATTACTGGGAACTTTTAACTGAAGATCAATCTCCTATTTTATTGATCCCTTTGTTAAAAATCTTTATTGGAATTTAAATTTAATCTCTGCGTTATAGACCTGCCCAGACTTTTGTCTACAGGCACATTTTTTTTTAGGCAGCTTTGCAGGGATGGGGTTCCTTAAAAAGTAATTCTCAGGCAGTCTGCCGTCTTATCTCCCCCAGGGAACTTAGTTTCTCTTCGGTGTCACTGACTTTATCCCTGTTGAGTGTTCTCCAGGAGAGACAGCATCTCTGTGGGTGGGAAGGTCTTGGCAAACAAGGTCAGACCTATAGATTCACAGAGGGGGCAGATTTCTGTAAAGCATTTAAGTAAATGACAGGAGCTGGGCCTCAGAGTTACAGAGTGGGAACTAAAATGAGGATATACTCTTTCTCTTTATTGATTGACCAATGGGAGGTACTACAGACAGGAAGGTGAGCTGCCAAGGACAGCCCAGCCCCCTTGCCCTCTGCGGAGGAATTTACATACTCCGGTGGGATCAGAAGTTTCCGCAGTTTAATAAACATTTATTAGAATCTCACTAATGGCCAGGCAGTGCTTTCAAAATATAGTATGGAGAGAGTCACTTGTTCAGTAAATGTTTATTGAGCACTCACTGTAACCAAGACAGAGTCTGGTGAAGAAGAGAGACCTACAATTTGAGTATGGGATGATAGGAGCTAGGATAGAAACATGCGTGATGGAGAAGTTACGGTCAAAGTGTTCCTCCTCCAGGTGAAGGTCAGGGGAATAAGGAAGCTTTTGGAGGGGGTGTGATGCCCAGCGCCAGTCCAGGATAAAAACGTAAGAGCTGAGCAGGAGGGACAAAGGTGAAAAAGGAAGGATATTGTCAGAGGGAAGTCTGTGCGCATGGGGACGCAGGGGTGAAGCCGCGAGTGGTGCTTGCGACCTCTAAGGCGTCCATTATTGTTGGAGGATGGCGAGGCCACTCCACAGCAAGGTCCGCTGTCTGTTCTCCTGGCCCCCAGAGGTCCTGAATTCCCAAGGCCTCCCCTCATCCAAGGAGGGCCCCTTCGTTTTTCAGCACGGCCCTACGACGTCAAGCAGGTGGCAGGCGCTGATGCCAGTGCTGGAAGGTCGCCCCACCGCGGCCCACGTGCTCGCCTCCTGGTCCCGCCCATTCGGGCCTGCGCAGCTGCTCCGTGGTACACAGAAGTTTCGCCAGGAGGACCCACAGGCGGTGCGCTCCAAGTGAGCTTTCGCAGTTGTATGTTTTGGCATTTGAACACAGTGGGAATGTCCTTGTCAGCTCCCATTTGACTTTATTAATTGCAGTTCCTTGGAAAGTGTGTTTTAGTAATGTGGTCTTAGGATGACAGAGCCCGCCCTGCAGAGACCCAAGAGGAGGTATTCAGGGCCCATTGAAAAGCCATCTGCCGCCGATTGCAGTCAACACACACCCCCGTGTCTCTGGCAGCTCCACCGCGGAGCTGTGTGACCGCAGGCAGAATTGCAAACTCTCTGGGCCCCCCTTCTCTGATGCGTCAAGTAAGAGTTTGGACTAGTGGGATCTAAGGTTCTTCTTCAGCCTTTTCCAAGTTACTCAGATGAAGAATCCTACGGTCATAATCGGGGGATTCACCGGCACCTAGCCGTGATCTTTGGTTCCAAATGCCTTTGAAACACCAAGAACAGCTTTTCCCGCTGCATGCGTTGGAGCCATTCTCCGGCTCTGTATTTGAGGAGGGGGTCGTCTTCAAGAGCCCTCCAGTCTCGATTTTCATTTTTTAAGATACGAAGGGAATCATTAAGCCTCCTGAACATTCCTAGAATATATGGCAGTATGGATCCCGTAACCCGTTTTATGAGTCCTGCTGCAAGACGCTGTCACCTAGCAGCTCTGTATTGTTTCCAGGCCCCGCCCCCCACCCCCACTTCCCTCGAGGCCTGAGGCTGTGGTTAATAATGTCAAAAGAATGTTTTAAAATTGCTCTTCTGTTGATTCCAAAGTCAGAGCCCTCACGTGGCTAGAGGCCTGGGCTAGGAGTCAAATTCTAAATTTAATTCCAGCCTCTATGAACGTCTTCGGTTCTCGCCTCCTTACCATTTATCGATGTTTCAGTTTCCTCATCTGCAAAATAGGCATAAGATGCCTTGGTCCATGGAAGTGTTTGCAAACAACTCCGTTGTACCCCTGGATTAGCTTTATATCAGGGCAGAATATAATTTTCCATTCCATAATAGGAACGAAACAAAAGCCCTTTTGAGTGTGCACCTTGTGTAAACACCCCATGCTTAAATTCTGATGAATCTCAGAGGTCAGCAAATCCCCACCCCCTTCTTTATTTTTTTTTTTTTTAAAGCTAAACAAGGCTAACTAGGGAATTCATTTTGGAATAAAAAGACATGAAAGAAAGGGTATTTCAGCTTGCACAATAGTACAAAGAAGAACAAGAATCATCATGTTTGCTAAAGAACTCACAGCTGTTTAATTTTATAGTAAAATTACTTTAAGAACTTTGCTAATTCAGAGACAAAACCAAACAACTATTGTTGTAAAACTGAACTTCCACGTGTGAGTGGAAAAACCAAGTTAAGATGAATCTGCCCCTAAACTCGTATTAAACTCAAATTAAAAATACAGGGCGTGTTTGTGAATGTAGGTTAGAGGAGCGGCTTTTATCTAAAGAGAAGGCACATAAAGAAGGAAATGGTGCATTTGCTGGTAATATGATGAAAAATAGTTTACGTTCTCATGTACTTTGCCCCCAGCTTTTTCTTAAGCTGCTCAGTCTGTTTTAATACCAGGTTTGTTTGCTTTTTGGGGATGGGCCTGTCAGGCAGGAAATTGTAGAAAGGCGTACAGCAGAAATTTTAAATGGTGTTTTAAAATTAAAATTAAATACCAAGTGGAGTAACCAATTATTAAATTTGGAGTTCAGATTTTTATAAAATTGTATTTTTAGAGGCTATGAATGAATTGTGTACCTACACTTAGCTCTATAAACTCCAAGTTTCCATATGTTGCCTATTGTCAAAAACAAATAAGCTGTTCCTTATTTTTTTTAAGTGATTTTCTTCCATATTAGGGAATTATTCAGAGATTTCTTTCCTTGGTTCCTATAATTCCAAACCAGTTGGAACATCAGTCTATTTTTGGTTATGAAGGAACTTTTAAAATGTGGGCATGATTTTTTTGAAGTTTCTAAATCTCATAAAAATCAGTTTGCTACATATATCACAGTTATGGAAGTAAACATAGTGAAGTTATCATAGTCCAGAAAGACAAAGTTCAAATTTCCATATTACAGCCCTCCTCCCCCCACCCCTGCCCCTGCCATTTCCTCCCCCTCCAATCCCACTCCGCATGGGAGGGCCACTAAATGTATATTCTGAAACACACATAACAACATAAGGTTGTGATTTGTGACTGTGTCTGTCAAGGATGAATGTGCTTACCTGTATTTGATTAAACTCTTGTTAGTTTCTGGGTTTTTATGGTCTTCCCACCACATCACATAGATTCACCACGAGAGGGCAACCAAGAGTTGACTTTCAAGTTAACAAAGCTAGAAAGGGTTTGAATATAAGCTAAGTGTTTTAACTTGCTAAGGATTTATTTCCCCGCCTTCTGATTGCCACACATGCAGCCTCCGAGTTCCAACGAACAGCGAATAATAATCCAAATAAAGTTCTTCTGAGGGGAAATCTAGACAGACTGGTGCAGACAAGAGCTTTTGCCCAAATAAGGATCCCTTTTTGGAGACCCCATGTGTTAGATAACCATCAACTGACAGTTGGTCATGAGTTAATAATGTTGGATGCTGAAATATGCATACCATGTTGCTATAAAAAAGTTTGGAGGACAAAGACAAATACTGGTAAAGGAGATATCAGAAACATAAGAGAGGTGTGCAGACTGTGTCCCTGGTTGTAGGTGGAACCTGCCAAGTAATTTCATTTAAAAAATGTTATAAGTACTACACAGTAGAATGTGTAATATTCACTGCACAATTTGTTGGTGTTGTAGGGATTTGCTCTTAATCTCTCCGCGTGTTCCTGCCTTCAGTGCTATAGCAACTCCTGCCTTCTAAGAAAAGAAAATATTTCCTAAGCTTATTTCCATTGCTACCATTGCTGTTCTTTTTTTTTTTTTTTTTTTTTTTTTATTTATTTGACATAGAGAAATCACAAGTAGACGGAGAGGCAGGCAGAGAGAGAGAGAGGGAAGCAGGCTCCCTGCTGAGCAGAGAGCCCGATGCGGGACTCGATCCCAGGACCCTGAGATCATGACCTGAGCCGAAGGCAGCGGCTCAACCCACTGAGCCACCCAGGCGCCCACCATTGCTGTTCTTTTATTTTTACAATGGGAGCCCTAACCGGAGGGGTGGGGGAGGGTTTCCATAAAAGAATCCAGGTGGATGTGTGGCCGTTTGATTGGCCTGTTGTATTTGGAGACCTGTTAACGTCTAGTTCTGTTTCCCTGTTGTTGCTGCCGCAGGAATCCAAAGGTGAGGGGGTGGAGGCAATAGGCTTTGATTTTGGCTACTGTGACCAGTTATTTGGGTGGCTGGGACATTGGGCCAGGTGGCCACCAAGCAGCTGCTGTCTTCTCAGAGTAACTACCCAATGGCTTTCGGTGGTAAGAATGAATAGGGAAATAATGTGTCTCCTCCTCTGCCCCCTAGAGTTCAACCCCTTTTGTTCTATCGACTTTTCGGGGCTCATCAGAGTGCTTTGTCTTCAAAGAATAATCTCACTTTTCGTTTTATAGAACTGGGGGACTTGAAGCACCTTGATAAAGGCAAGAAGGCCATGCCCTTGGTGCCTTTAGGACTGACTCTATCTGATCTCTCTGCTTACTTGCAAATGAAATCTCCAAAAAGGAAAACACAGCCAGACCATGAATTTATGCCACAATTTACAGTTAAGAAGCTTCTATCTTCCGACCAGCCCAAATCACTCAAGGTCTATTTTCTCTTACTCAGTTTGCAAATGGCTAACATTATACCCAACCCACACTGCTAACTGGAGAGAATAGTTAGTAAAATTAATAATTAGCCTCTTTTTCTCTCTCTCTTCTACTCTTCCCCCCCAAGTGCCCGGTCAAGGCTTAACATTTACTTTGACATCTTAGTTAAGGAAGTTAATAAAATAATATCTTCATTGGGGCCATTGAGTAACCTGGAGTCAATGATTACCAGATCTGAATTTTGCAAAGGAAACACCTCAGCTTCGTCAAAATTCTCAGATGCTAACATCGATGCATGATTACCCTTCCATATAACAGTAAATAAAATCCTAAATTTCAGTGAAACTTTGAATCATCACTTTTGCTGATGATTCTAGCTTCAGATGTTAATCTTGTTCTGTCTACACATTTTCAAGGACCTATCTGTAATCATAACATTGGATTGCTGACTAAACCAGCATCCCCCAAGAGAAAGATAATGCAAGCCACATGTAACCTCCCATTTTCTAGCAACCTCATTTTAAAAGGTAAAAAGAAAAGGCAGAATTCATTTTAATTAGTCCAGTATATTCAAAATATTATTTCAATATGGAATCAACATAAAATGTTATTAATGAGATATTTTACATTTTATATCTTGTCCTGGAAATCCTGTATGTGTTTTATGCTTAGGATACATCTCCGTTTTGGACCCGACATATTTCAAGTGCTCATTAGCCCTACGTGGCTAGTGGTGACCACGTGAGACAGAGCAGCTCTAAACAGTCATAGAAACGTTTTATCTTACACCGAAAAAAAAATGGGAGGAAGTTCTAACCTCTTCTGTGTATTCTTTTTGTTCATCTGATGGTAATCTGTCCACATTTCTCCACAATGTGCACACACTCCTTCGCCCTACCCGAGCACTCTGGCTCGCCCTGCCTCTTCCTCACAACCCCAGACCCTTGCCCTTCTCATTCTGGACCCTCGCTCTACTCCGCTTCGACACATTTTCGAGTATTGTGGCTCATAGGTAGCCACAAACAAATGAAGTTCAGAGCTCATGCTGGTGGCTCACGGAAGGGAAAAGGGCTGGGAGGGCTTTACCTGAGCAGAGAAAAAGGTCTGGGAGCCTCAAACGAACGAGAATAGTCATCTATTTACTTTTAAGTAAGGGACTTATCCAACTTCTTCAGTTACTCTTTCTGAAAGGTAGAAAAGCATCGAGTGTGAAAAATCCCTTTTAAGTACAAATTCCTCCTGGGATCTCTTAAAAAAAGAGATTGGAAGCTTATTCCTTATTACTTATTGGATGACCTTTTACTTTTTCTTATGTGTATGTGTTTGAAAACTGAAATGTCTCTCGTAACATATTAGTCCAAGTCTGTGAGAAGTTAAATACCTCCATGTTAATACACACACACACTCACGGACACACACACACACACAAATGTCTCTTTTACTTATTTCCAAGTAGGGAATGTTTTCTTTAGAGATGTAGCAAATCAATTATCCTCATGTTGAAAATGGAATATCTCATTTCCAAACCTGGAGAAATGACTGAACAAGAATGTTCTGTTTATATGAGTCTAAAAACTGTTCTGATATTTGCTGCTCCTTGCAAGGCTAGTCAGCCCCCAAAAATGTAACTTTCACTTCTGTGCTGTCATGTTCAATTGTAACACCACAGAACATATCAATCATGGACTAGAATGAGCAGGATTTTTGATTGTAACAAAAAGGAAAAGAGAGACAAAAACCCTTTCTGTTTAAGAGGTCCTATCTTTATAAACTTCATAAATTAGAGACATCAAAATATCTTTAAAAAACATTTTCAGACTGGATCCTTAAAATAACCTAAATTTTTAAAAAACACACAAAAACAAGTATCTTAAATTAATATTCTATTCTTATTCCAGACAGTCATACTAAGAGAGACTAAATCTGTGTTTATTGAATAGTTTTCAAAAAATGGAAACATAAGTTATTTCAGAATCTTAAGAAATACCCAGTAAACATGCAAACCATGCACTTACTCTAATTGTTAATAGCTTTCATGCAGTTTGTTTTTTTTTTTTTCCCCCCTCTATGTCCAGTACGATCAAGAGTAGAGCCCGAGCACCAGGGCCTGGAAATGGATCCTGGGTGCGGGGCATCCAGGGAGAAGAATAGCAGGAGAGATGAGCTGCCGGGGAGAAGGTTGAGCTCCTTCGGCATTTTGTTAATTTTAAAAGATTTTATTTATTTATTTGATAGAGATCACAAGTGCAAAGAGAAGCAGGTAGAGACAGAGGGAGAAACAGGTTCCCTGCTGAGCAGAGAGCCCGATGCAAGGGCTCGATCCCAGGACCCTGGGATCACGACCTGAGCTGAAGGCAGAGGCTTTAACCCACTGAGCCACCCAGTGGCATTTTTAGAAACCATTTTTGGTTTTGCCGGGTTTGCAGCTTCATGACAAGACCTTGCGGCTGGCGAGGGAAATCTGACCCTTTGTGTAAGAGCGGTAACACCGGGACCAAACTGCCACCAGAATGTATTCTGTGCACCAAGCTGTGTCCTCAGGTGTCCACTCGGCCCTGATGTTTCTTTACAGAATTGTAAAATTTGGACTTCCATCAGCTTCTGATGCTGTGGTGCATGCAGACACCTCATCACCTCAAAGACAAATGAGCACTTATGAAAGAGCTGCAGGCCGCCACCTCGGTGCCTTTCACGGGTCCTTAAGGGGACCCTTCCCTGAGAATGGGGCCCCTGGCAGATATTGTGAGGGGCCAGAGCAAACCAAAGGGGAGCTGAGGGTTTGACAGGTTGGGCATGGATTTCAATCTCCTTCCCTATTTCCAGAGTCAGTCTCCTGAAAACCTAGAAGCCTTCTCTCCTCATTCTACACCCAGATTTAGCTCCCAGATTTTCCCCTTATTCCGTAAGTGGTAGTGGAAAGTGTCTCTAATCCCCTTCGTCTTTGCCAGAGCCCTTGTAGACAAGCCTGTTATACACTTCTAGAACATTTCTGCATTCCTTTGGAATTCACTACATTGTTTCAGAATAATATATAGATAACATTTGGTCATTTAAATTTCTCTCCCTCCTCGAGACACAGAGGGGAAATCAAGATAGAAATCTGCCTGCCTGTCACTGCTGGTAAAACCTGACTGAAAAAGAGGTTTGCTTGTGTTTTAATGGCAAGAACGTGTGGAGTCACATGCTTTCAAACCAATTAGCAATACAGATGAGCTAGCAAATCGAGTTCCATTTATAGGGTGGGGGAAGGGGAGAAGTCAAATAATCTGTGTTTTTAAGTGTTTCTGAGAAATGAAGACCTCCGGGGCAGAGAGAAGGCGGATCAGGAAATAGCTATGCAAATCACATGCCTATGAAATTACTAAAACTTTGATCAGGGGCATTAACGATTGCTCCAGCATTCACAAGTATGAAACAAAGAGTGAGTAAGACTGGGCATGTTTTGGAAGGGATTACAAGTGTGTTGATTTACGTGGTTTGTTGAGCAGTCAATGAAGTCCGAGGCTGTTTTGGACTTCAGCTGCCCAGGCAGTCCAGGTATGACAAACGTACTAAGACATTCCACTCTCATTAGTGACTTGTGGGGATCTCAGCGAAGCTGACGAACAGCCAAAGTGGCAGGACCTCGTGGGAAGCCTGCCTCCTTTCTTTTTTGCCCCCTGCCCTCCTTCTAACAAACACAACTGCTCACCCCTCACAGGAGGTGGAAGGGGCCCTGGGTTCTGAGAGAGGGTCGTTCAGTGGAAATGCTAAATCGTGGTTATGGGCCCAGTGGTCCAAACAGCGCCAGGGGATGGCTGGAGCCAATGCAGACGTGGACACTTGCAGCAGCCACGACATCCAGGGTGGTAGTGTGATGGGCCCTCTGGGGCACACGCAGCGGTCATCGCTCAGGGCATTTTGAGGGCGGCTCCTGCCTCAGTTCACACCTCTGAACTATTCTCTTTCATGCCTTGGTTTAAGAAAAAAAAAATACCCTGGAAAAGGGAACTGTCAGAACAGTTGTGGAAAATGGTAACAGTCTTGCAGTGGGTTTTGTTTGCTGTTTGTCTTACCTCTCGCCTCTTGCAGTCAAGACATCCTTAAGGTGGGACCGTCCCACAAGATGGAGTCAGGCACGTCAATAGCCCCAAGGGCTTGTGTCTCAGACAACATGGTTGCTTCCCAGACATTCCTGTTGGGTGTAGAAGGTTGTTTATGGGAAAACAGAATACAAGTAAATTTGAAAATTGTTAAATCTGTGTGTCATGAATGCTCTGCACATTCAGAGAAAGATTCAACCAGTTAACAGACTTTGAAGAGCACCAGCAGCTGCCGCCGCTTCCTGGCATCATTCTCTTAGGTGTGGAGCAGTGAGTATAGGGAATCTAGCTGCGGATTTGAAGTGAACGTTTCAGGGAATCATTTATGAATTTTTAAACTAAAAACGTTGGCTTTAAGTTAAAGCCAAAATGAGGGCTGAGAGCTTCTGTTTTTCTTTTCTTTTTTCCCAAGTATTTGAAAACTGAAATTCTGTAAGAGATTATCTGTGAAATGCCTTTCTTTTATTACACCCATAAATTTCAGGAGTGGCTTTGATCAAGCCTTCTGCCATGCATGGTTTCTAAATCTTTTACTCATACATTAATAACTTTAAAAACACTCATCCTATTTTTGTTGTAGTGAAAGAGGAAGTTTCTAAATAGTCAAAAGGGAAACATTGAAAATAGAACACAGTAAATGATAACTAAATTAGGGTATTTTTTTTCCAGCAAGAGCAATGCTCCATGCTGAAACTTGCCAGAGTATTTTAAGATTATTGTCTATAAAGCAAATATACCAAAGAATTGAGATGCTCAGAGGAAAGGCATTACAGAAATGCAAAGTATTATCAGTGATGCATACTATACATGGAACGATGTTTGTTAGTCCCTAATACATCAGTCAGAGGAGTTTAGTTTTCTGGCTTGGGTTTAGTGTTTAAAACACACGCACACGCGCACACGCACATGCGCACACACACAAAACTTGCAAATCAAGTGAGCTAACACTCTGCCAACTTCCTCTAGATATTCACCCTGGGGGTCAAACTCTTAGGAAAATGATGCCTGGTTTTCCATCCCCCTAACTGCAGTCCCCACCAACAAGCAAGTCCTATCTCTTAAGAGGGAGCTCGCAAAGAATTTCTCGAGAGAATATGGAGCTGCTTTGGCAACAAAATGCTCTCTGCAAAATGAGAAGAAAGAGTTGTTAACTGATGAGTCAATCCCGCTTTTATAGCAGTTTATCTTCGTGGTATTTCCAAGAGCATAAATGTTATAAAAAAAGAGAGACGGTCATGACAGGAAGAACACAGTAGAAAAAAACAGGAACATTTAAGCCAAAAGCAATTTACTTTGCCAGTAACTGGTTACATTTCCTTTGTTTTATTATTATTATTTCAAGAGTTGGGGTTGAGCTGAAAGTTTCCCACACCTGGCGCTGCCCTGACACGTAACTTGTCAGAACCCATAGTGAAGTGAACATATAAAAGAATGCCTGGAAATTCTGAGCTTCTAGACGTGTTAAGAAAACAAACAAACCCCAAAACCTTGTTTTGCTATGTTGTCTTAAAAAAAACGTTCTATTTTATTAATATTTGACGGAGTTAAGAAGAGGAAAAAACAAAACACGCGGGTCAGATGTCAAAGGCGCCCGGAGCACCGGCGGTGGCCAGTGCTCCTGGGATCAACACCAATGGGAATAGTAGTGACTTCACAAAGGCGCATACTTGTTAATTTCATGACGCTGAGTAAGAGGAACAGATGGGCAGTCAGAGAGGAAAGATTTTTTAAAAACCACAGAGATCTTTCACTGTTCAGGCAGAAGAGTCGGTGGCCTCCTGCAAAGGGGGAATGTGGATGGCTCTCTCAGTGTTATAGACCTGTACGGCATTAGTGGAAGCCTTTCCACCTACCGCAGGTCGGCGGGGACCTTGCTCCATGCCAAGCCTGTAGGATGCCGTTGGCTGCCTGAGATGGGCCCTAGCACCCATGTGCTATGTGGTATTTGGGTGTTTTTGTTTGGGGAAAGCTCCCTGGTGACTGCCAGCCCACGTTAACCATATAGCTATCTCATTATTGGACAGAATGAATGCCTCTGTCTGTTAGAAGTTCCTTAAAACAGGGACTCCAGATAAAATCCAGTGGCCTAGGTTGGACTCCTTCTGCTACCTGTAACCAGTTGCAAGACCTAAGACAAGTAATTTCTTCGGTGTCTCAGTTTCCTGGTCTGGAAAATGGGGATAGTAATCTCCCCTTCCTGCTGGTTTGCTGTGAGTTTTAAATGAGTTATTATAGGCAAAGGGCTGACTGGCACAGAGAAAGTGCTCAGTAAAGAGCAGCTATTCTTACTGTTTGTGTGTAGTATTGAAAACATTCATGTGAAGAGCATTGACTGAACGCCGTGAGTAAGCCCGGCCAGAGCTGGGCTGTGGATTATATACACATGTGAAAGTCACCATGCATTTATGGCTTCTCACTATTTATTTATTTATTTAGTTAGTTAGTTACTTACTTACTTACTTACTTACTTTTTTATTTTGTAGTGGGACTGACTAGAACCAGTTGTGCTCTCAACAACTTTACTGCTGGCTCCCCACACTCCTGACCACCACCACACCATAAAGCATTTGTTTTCACTCACCTGCCTAGCAAATGATTTGTTCTCTTGACTCTATGAGAAAAAAAAAAAGTAGCCTGGAGTAACCAGAACTGTTACTCCCCCCAAATAGCCAGCCCCTCAATTCCAAAGCTTCCCCTGGGGTCTTATAGATCCCAGAGGTTTCAGAATATGTTATGGGTCCCCCTCCCCCAGTCCTGCATGCTCCATCCTCCCTGGGACTTTGAACATCTGGTCTTTGGGGCACTGGGGCCTTGGGGACAAGATCACAGCCCTTCCAAGATGCCAGATATAGACATCAGGAACCAAGGACCTTGGGTTTTCTGTCTCAATTCACGGAGCAAACTTGCAAGTCTCTGGGTTACATTCCCAGAGCTCAAGTGTAAATAGTGTGAAGGGAATGCAGTTTTACAGGTGCCTAGTACGACAGGTACGCACATGGCCAGGGTGGTGGGTTTGGCTCATGAAAACTTGAAGGAGGTATCTGTGGGCATCTTTAGTTCCATCCGTCACTTTTTCATTCACCAAGTTGATACTAGTAATGCCGTCTCCTGGGTGTGTGCTGGTGACAGAAGAGTCCACATGGTCCTGCCCTTCAGGACTCTCCAACCGAGGCTAAAATAACCCCTAAACCACAGCTAATACACGAATACAGTGGTACCTTCCAGAAGAGAAAGCCAGACAAGGAGGGGAGAAGGGAAAGGAGAAGCGAGGTCTGTGAGTTTGAGGCTTGAGCGATCCGTGGGATTTGCCTAGCCTACCTGCAGTGTCAGCGACTTGCCTCATTAGGAACAAAAGGCTTTTTTCTCTTGATCAGATCCCATTTAGAGTTAAGTTTGTGTGAGCAGAATATTAGGTGCTAGCCTGTTCTAAATTTATGATTCTCAGAATTTGCTGGGGAAGGGCATGTGCTTCTCTGGGTTCTGAAAACAGCTCAAAGAATGGAGAAAATAGACCCAATTTGAGGATGACCTATTGTCAGTTCCCGGAACCTCTGCCTGTATTTAAAACAGCCTGTTCAGTACAAGTTCTATCTAAAAGGCCTTTGGGATTTGAAAGCTTTCTGGAAAGAGATGCTTTTAGGTTTAAGTGGGTTTTTTGCCAAAATGTGAGGAAGGAGAGATCGTAGTTAACAAGTCTGAGAACAGAGGCGATCCTGTTTTGTTTCTTTTCGTGAAATGTCTCAGACCTACCCCGCGTTCTGCTCCCTTTCTGTCAGCTCTTTCTGCTGGGCTATTATTTTGATAAGGGACATGAAAGGACATCCTCCCCTCACGCTCATTAAAGTCTTAGCACTTGGGTCCGTTGTGGAAACACTTCTGTGCCACACAGAGTCTCAAACCAAAATAGTCCACGCCCTGGCTCGGGGCTGAGGCTGGGGCCGGTTCATGGAAGGTGGTGGCAGGAGGCTGGGACAGGGGAGCAGGAGGTCAGGATCCACAAAACAGGCCCTATGAAATCACCAGCCCCATGCAGGGCGGGGGAGAGAGCAGAGCCCTCCCTGCCCGTCTGGCAACTCCGGCAAAGTCCTCAGAGCTCATCCCACACACTCCGTGCTAGTCACTGCTGTGTGTTTACATGAGTAATGGAGCTGCGGGGGGAGGGGTGTTGTAAGCAGAGCGCGGAGCCTGGCAGCTCGCATTCGCAATCACATTCGCCTTGGGAGGGAAGCTGACAGCCACACCAAGTCAAATCGAGACTTCCAGGGACGTGGCCGGGAAGTGGTCACATGCTGTAGCTTTCAGGAGCGCAGACATCCTCAGACAGATGTTTGTCGACTGGAATG
Source organism: Mustela nivalis (assembly GCF_964662115.1). Taxonomy (NCBI): domain Eukaryota; kingdom Metazoa; phylum Chordata; class Mammalia; order Carnivora; family Mustelidae; genus Mustela; species Mustela nivalis. Next base: position 124,730,496 of record NC_139021.1, read on the forward strand.
GGTAATCGCGACTTTCTCTTTGCTTTGATTTTTGTCTGGGAGTTGGTTTCCTCGTGATAATTCCAGGCTGGCTTTGGGGGACGGACTTCTGGACACTCGTCCGCCGGGGGGTGGGGGGTGGGGAGGAGAGGACTGGGGGTTTGGGAGGGGGAGCCTGAGCCCCACAAGCCACTTTTTAAACTTTTGTCCAACTGGAAAGGCAGCTCCGCTTTCCCGAGGTTTCCCCAGCAGCAGAGCTGTTATCCACAGTAGAAAAATCGAAGGAGCGGGACTTGTTCTGTGAGGGAGAGGAGTGCAGTATCAGATGTTCCAAAACGCCTGGTTCACTGTGTGATGTCAGGAAGATGGACAGCAATTAAAAGCGTCCCGAGTTGTTCGGAATTGGCACTGTTGTCATCCTACCTTAAAGCAATGAAAAAGTGTGGGTGTCTCGAAAAGGCTGGAAGAACACGGCTTGGGGTGTAATTCATTTGTTTGGAACTGTTCAAGGGCTTCTAGGTTAGTGCGTTGTTTTAATTTTTGCTCAGCTTGGGTGACTGATGGAGCTCGGTGTGAAAGCTGATGCCGGACACTCGGAGCACTAGATAAACAGCCACTCTCTTTTTGCTGCTTTCTGTGTGGATCATAAAAGGATTCGAGCTCAGCATCAAGGATGAACTAGAACTTTGATTTTGCATCTTGTCTGTGGCTTTAAAAAAGTATACCCTTCACGGAATCAGGCCAACCCCAGTGTGATCTTTGCAAGTTATTTTAAATAACCCTCGAGATAGTCATAAAAACTCCACTGGAAGGGAAAAGAGCATGCTGATTTGAATGTTGGTGCCAGATTTGCTAAGATCTGAGACACGCTGGTCACAATATTATTGTAAATACGTGTAAGACTAGCTTTCTGATTGTTATCATGAATGCACTTTCTGTGCTCTCTCCCTACTTATTTGTATCCTATCCACTTGTATGGACCACAGTTTCAGAAACGCTCGTGTCTCCACTTTTGAGGACAGAGGTTTTCGAACGCTGCATTACTAGGAGACCGTAATGGGCTGGCAAGTCACCTAGGTTTCTGAAAACGAGATACAAAACAAAAAAGAATCATCTGGGAGCCTGGCTTAGGGTTGTCCTTCAGCTCAACATGTTTCTTTTCTAACAATAGGGAAGTTCCTTATTATTGTCCTTGGGAGCTGATAGCTTCGTTTCATGTACGCTAATCAGACAGGTTAGAGTGTGCTAGATTAGCTTTGGGAAGCGTGTACAGAACCGTAGAGTCTACTAAGACGCAAGCCTTCAGAGAAGGGAGCATAACGTGAGGGTTGGCTTGCACACCTGCGTGCCCTCCGAACAGGTTAGAGGGCACCTCTCTATTCAACATGCTTGATCTCTCTTCATAAGGAAACCCATGCCAGTGAAAATGTACATGAGTTGTTCTTCGTTTGTTTTCAGCGCCAAATCTTAAAGGCAGACCACGCAAAAAGAAGCCATGCCCACAGAGAAGAGATTCTTTCAGTGGTGTTAAAGATTCCAACAACAACTCTGATGGCAAGGCTGTGGCCAAGGTATGATCGTTCACTTCCTGCTCTCTGTTTGGCTATATCTTTTTTTTTTTTTTCTTTTTTCCCTTTTTCTCTTTATCTCTCTGCTCTGGTGTCTTGGTGGCAGTTTTCAATTCAGAATCTGGCTTTGGTATTCACAGCTCTCTGGGTCTGTTCCCGCCACCTCCCCTCCCCTGGGTGGCTGGGGGAGGGGGGGAGCGTAGGCATTTTTGATTAGTCAACAGAAAGACTTCCCACCTCCCAGTCTGGCCTGTTGGGTAAAGGACAGATGATTAAGCGCCCACGTCACTGAAGCTGAGATTTCATAGAAGGTGACACAATGACATAGTTTACTCTGCTTGTATCAAAAATAGACCAAGCTGAACCATCCTCTTTCTGAACGTGCTCATCTAAATATGTTGCAGAGATTAACAGAGGATGAAATTAGAAATGGCTAGAATTGCGTTTTTTAGTTCTGTTTTTCCAAAGTCACCTCTAATTTATCGTAGACTAAAACTGAAGATGTTTACCTGTATGGAAAAAACAGTTACATGGATACAGGTACCCGTATATGCAATTGTATCTCCTGAAAAATCTCTATTAACACAGAATGAAAATCCAAATTCTAAACTATTTCTCAGGGCCCAGGCCCATTTTGCCCAAGCATTCCTCGGAGTCCTGAAAGTGCACGCCCAAGGTATTTAGCGTCATGAAGGGTGAAGGGTCACTTCATGTTTTTAGACTTACCTTTTTTACTTTTGTGGGGTTAGTCAATGTGCATGGTTCTGTTTACCAGGTGTTTGCGCTTAGGTGTTGATTCTGTGCCAAAGGTAGCAATAACCCCTTTAGGACCCAAATTAAAGACCAGATTTCAACTGATCCTATGTTTCCAGATCCAAGGACCAAACTTAACGAAAATGGGAACATTTTCACTAGTGGTGAATTTGGAAGATTCTGATGTAGGAAAATAAGAATTTGGTTCTGTGTTGGCAGTCTGCTGTTACTCTGCCCTGTATATCACTTCTCTTCCCAGTGTAATGAAGCCAACCCTAGACAGCCACAGTTTATAAATCTTATTTTTAGCAGATGATTCTTTTATCAGGAAGTGCTGAGGACTTTTTGGTTAGGATTGCTTCGTGCTTCCAAGAATGCAAAGGGTTAAGAAGAGATCAGCCAGTAGAAATGTGTATTTTCTGGCTACACACCGATCTGTCTTTCCCTAAAGTTATTTTTGTCCTGCTCTTTTGACCTTCTGCAAATGAGTGCACAAGGGTACCAAGAATGACATTTTCTAGTAATTTGGACATCTCAACCCTAGAACTACCTATCAGCTTGCATGGCCTCGAAGGATGTCAGCAGGAACAGTTTATTCCCTGTGATGTGGTTTGCAAGATACTGTAGGATGGAGTGAGAAAGTTTTAGGATCTTAGCCTTCAACCGAGCTTGCCCTGCTGATATCTTAGGTTGGCCCCCTACCCCATACCTCCAAGGTGACATCATGTGTTTACCCCAGTATGCTTGTACCTGAGCCCAACAGGATGAATGAAGCTCCTTCCCATGTCATCTGGGATGCCTCTGGGAATTTTACAAAACTCATACAAATTCATCTGAAAGACCAGCACCTCCAATATTTCTCACCATGGAAGGCTGCCCAACACTCACAGTAGAACCCACAAAACTGAAGAGAACAGGAGCCTGTTCTGCATTTCATGTTCACTGGATTCTTAGGCAGGATTGTAGTCAAACCTGGGTTTTCTAGGAGACCCTCTCTCCCTACCCCCATCAACGCTGCCGTTCAGAATCTTCACAAGGAGGTTCATCATCCTTCCATCGTTGGTTTCAGTGGTGAGCGGATGAGGCTCCGGCCGCCATCAGCCCCTGGGCATTGGTCTAAACACCCAGCTCTTCTCAAAGTCTTGGATTACAGTTCTGCCTTGGTCGCTTCCAACGGGTCTGGCAAGACCACTTCAACTAAAAGAAAGAAACTAGTAGGCATGGAGTATGGTGGGCTTGTGTGTTGACCCCAGCACACAGAGGGGAAGTCTCTACAAAATGAGCAGGCCACCTCTGGGACCAAGACAACCACTAGAAAGGCATTTATGTCTTAAAGAGGTCTTTTCTCTTAAAACACTGTCATAGAGATTACAAGCCTGAGACCATTGGATCACTTGCTGAACTGGAAGCAATATTTCAAGTGACAGTTGGGCTTTATGACCAACACCTGTGTGACTGTGTTTTGCAAAAGTGTCTCAAACAGACTATTTCTCACCATGGATACATACCAGCTCCACAGAGCAAAGCTCTCTAGACTGAGAACCTCCTGGGTTTGTGGTCTGCATGGCTGGAAGAGCAGTTCGAGTAATTTGCCTGTTGCCGTCAAAAGGTTGTACTCTTTCAATGAAAATGTAAAAGCCAGCTTTGCCAGACTCCCCTTTTTCAAGGGATGGAGGATCTCATGGCTTTCCAAAGACAGCAAAAGTCACACGGGAAAGAGGCTACCAGTTCTCTGAAGATGTCTTGAAAGTGTCCAACCAAATCCTGCGGTTTCCCTGGGACCATCTTATGGCAGCTGATGTGGGCCCAAGCCCATTCATATGGTGATCTGTACAAGAAAAATCTTCTCAGTCCAGTCCTCTAATGGGAAGCCCCCACAGATAGAGGGCAAATGACTTTTCACATTCTGTAGGCACTTTTGAAAGGCCAGAAATATATTACAGGTGCTTTATACTCAAAAAGGAACAAAAAGAGGGAAACCATGGTGTGCCATATTTTCTTTCCCTTAAATCACAAATATCCCTTTGATATTTCACAAATGTGATACTTGCATTATTTTCACTATGTTTCCTCCAGTTCCTCAGAACCACTCCCAGGAATTATCCTTCCTACTTCACTGGAGGGAAGATGAGGGTCTCCTAGCAAGTTAATGACCACATCAAAATTAGACTGTCGCTTCTTCTTTCTTGCTGGTTCATCACATCTTGCTGCCCCCGTTGAGGCTGGATTAGTTATAACTCAGACCAGTGAAGGGATGTGGTTAATATCAAATAGGTGGTGGTTCACTGAAAACATTAAATGGGGATTCTTTAATTAGCACTTCCTCAATCACTTTAGAAACCCCAAAGCTCTTAGTGAATTAAACAAGTAGAAGGTGTTCAGGTTGGGAAAAACAGATCTAGGAATTAACTGTCACCATCCAAAGGTTGGGCATTCTCAAGATCAACATGAAGACCACCTCCTGTTTTTAAAATTGCAGGAGATTAAGATGTTAACTGAAAAAGAGAATATTTGGGGTAAATGTGAAAATATGTAGAAAGGAAGTTGGCCAGGTCCTACCCAGAAATAGAGTAATAGCCTAAAGGGCTCCTTTTTGTTAACTCAAGAAATATATGGAGCTAGCGGGAGAAAGGAAACCATTGCTCACTTCTTACAAGGCATCTGCTTGTCCCCACCCCCGAGCCCTAAAGAGGAGAAACCTGCTGGCTCACCCACCAAGGTTCAAGATGGAGTTCAGTAGGTGGTAGCCTGGCTTGCCCAGGAGCCTTCTTTACAAAGGAGGGAGTCTGAATGACTTTGGACTTGTTTTGTGCACCTTGTCCGTGCTTTCCTTCTATTTCTGGATGCTTTTGCACAGTTTGAGGCAGAAGGTTAGGCAGCCTTCTAGACCTTAAGGGAAGGCTCATACTTCCTTAACAGTGGTGCTTCTGACCTCATAATATAAATAATGGCCCATGATCACTGCAAGTTTAAGACTCAGGCTGTTTTATATGCAAATCTTGTATCTGCTCCTGTTTGTGCAAAACCAGGATTTGGAGTGAGGCCCACCTGAGTCCAAAGCCAGAGTTCTGACCCCATGAGCCAACTACAAAATACATAACCTCGCCAAGCTTCATTTTCCTCAACTATAAAATGGAGCTAGAGGCCTCCCTCTGATGATTTTTGTGAACATTTGGTGGACTATAGGAAGTCCACAGCACTGTATCCAGCTCACTGCTGGGCCTCAGTTGATACTGGTTTCCTTCCCTTTGCTCAATATACAATAGAAGGAATGGAGCCCTTCTATGCTTTGGAAACCACCTAGTTTTATCTTGTATTCCTCATTTGATAGATCACGTTTCTAAGGTTTTGTAATGCCTAGTGATAAGATATGCTTTTAATTGGAAGTGTATTTTGACTCTGGATTTCATTTTTTTATGAGTGTCAGTAAATATTGGTGTTGATTACCACAAGAATGAGACTACCTGGGTTCAGATCCCAAGCTCACTGCATACTAACTTGGACATGATCCTGTGGCTCTCATTCATCCCCTCTGTGCCTCAGTTTCCTCATCTCTCACGCAAGAATAATCACGTGCCTTGCTAGGGTTGCAGACATAAAATGAGATAATACCTTTAAAAATGCTTCGAACAGAGCCCGGCTACATCGTAAGCACTCATAAAAGGCCAGGGCAATGCAGATTAAAACTGGAATGATTTTCTGATTTCAAAAGCCATTAAATTAGAGATTTCATTAGAACTTGAGACTCAGTCTAAAATTTGGCAGTGAGAAATGATGACAACATAAAGTTTCACAGGATGTTCACCTTAATGTGATGTGACAAAGTACTCAAGTTTGAAAATATTGTAAGTAAAAATTCTACATGGAGGAGTGTTTTAGTCCCATTTGCACAGCCCCTTCAAAATTAAAATCTTATCTCGAAGCCCAGTTGAATGAGTTGTACAGGAAGTTTTATTTTTTTTCCAGAACCAGTCTAAAGATACTAACCTCGCACGTTCGCTTGAGAGAATAAGTTAAAGAAAACCCTTGCAGGAGGATACAGTTCCCTTGTATAAATAAGCACAGCCTTTTATATTCTTAAAGCCTAGAAAGGAGAGGCTGAAGGGAAAGAGAAAGAGGGGTCAAAAAACTGAAATGGAAAACAATGTTGAGTATGTGGGACATTTTTATTCATAACATTTCCCCAGCACTTGCCCTATTCTCTCCGATGTTAGATACGGAGATGTAAAGAATATCAGAATGTACACATTCCCCATGGGCACACTTGAACTCAAAGTCTGACCCTTTGTACTTCCCCCTTTTACAATTAAAATAGCTCAGCAACTTAGCGTTATATTTAACAACCATCAAAGGCCTCTTGTAGAACATGGCAGTGAACAGGGAACATTAGGTTAGCCACTCAGTTTGCCGAGTTCCGTATTCGCCTAGAGTGTGGAAGGAACAACATCTGGCACGTTGGCTGCCATTAATTTTTTAATTATGGCGCTTTCCATTACTCGTCTTCGGTTTTTAGCTGACTTCTACTCTTTCCTTTGTGGCAAGTTAATATTTCCTATTACATTCTCAGAGCTGACCAAAAAGCCATTAAAGAGTGAGAATCTTTTGTTTCCTACTGAGGATATATCTGGGCATCCCCCTCAAGTGCCAGAACCCACCTTGCTGGTGTTCCTGATGCCAACATCTGCTGGCATTGACATGTTTTTTTCAGGTGGCAGGAAACAGTAGCAACAAGAAACGTTTACTGTGAAGAAATAAACTTTCTTCCATGTTGATGCAAAGTGCGTGATATGGGACTATTTATTAAAAAGACACGATTTTGTTCAATGACATTAACAGATGGGGCCCCTTGGGAAAATAAAAGTGTGTAAAGAGGCAAAAGAATGGTCCACCAGATGGGGACACTGTTTCTGGTTTCCTATCAACACACTTGCAAGGACTAGAAGGCTGGCGTAGTTTGGCAAACTATGGCCCCTCACCACCTGTTTCTATAAATAAAGTTTTATTGGAACACAGCCATACCCATTCACTTCTATGTCTGTGACTGCTTCTGCGCTAGTTGAGTAGTTGCAACAGAGACGATCTGGCCCCACAGCCTGCAATATTTACTACCCGGCCCTTTACAGAAAGTTTCCACCTGGTGATCTAAGACAATTCATACTCAATGTTGCCTCTATAAAGCTCCTTCAGGGCAAAGTTAATTTACTGGCTCCCCGCTCCCACACAGTGAAAGCTGTCACTGGCTGTGTCTTTGTGAGTGCTCCAAGGTGGTACTTGACTTGACGTGGCATATTTTTCCCCCTTTTCCAGGTGAAATGTGAGGCCAGGTCAGCCTTGTCCAAGCCGAAGAATAACCATAATAACTGTAAAAAAGTCTCCAATGAAGAGAAACCAAAGGTTGCCATCGGCGAAGAGTGCAGAGCAGATGAGCAGGCTTTCTTGGTGGCACTTTATAAATACATGAAAGAAAGGAAGACCCCGATAGAACGGATCCCCTATTTAGGTTTTAAACAGAGTAAGTATGCTTGTTTTCATTTCCGAAAGATCAAAACTGCTCCTGTTCTTTAAATTGGGAAAAAAATTTTGACTCAGGGTTATGTCGCAATCCTAATCTGGGGATGATGCTTTCTCTCTGTTTATACTAAATCTACAAATCATCCAGCCCAGGGATTTTTCTCCCTGCCCCTTTCCGCTACACTGTTCCCTTCTGGGGCAGTTGCAGTGAGATATTTATAGGCTTGAATCCACTGATTATGACTGGAAATAGACATGTTGAAAGTTTCTCATTTTCTGTTTTGTCAATCTTGAGAGTCTGTAACGCCTTTCTTCTGAGATAATAATATGACGTCACTTTATCAGGCCCAGATGTTGCCTGCAAAAAGGCAGCTTTAAAGAGGAGGACATTGAAAGGTGGATAAAACAACCAGAAAGAGAAAACGTATTTCCTAAGCCCCAAATTTGTTAAGAGAGAACAAAAGCCTCACTTCAGAGGAAACACAAAATACCCAGATTTGAACCGAAAGCCCAATTTTGGATTACATTTAAGCATCATAATACGTTTTTAAGTAGAAAAGGAAACTTGCAGCTGAGCAGAATTCCATAGAAAAAAAAAAAAAGAGAGAGAGAAGAAACCCAGATCCGGTCCTGATTTCACAACCGAATATATATTTTGCCTCTGTCTGGATTTTGTAGCACACAAAGCAATGAGCCCCTGGCTTGAAATAGTATTTTCTCCAAATGTATCTTCCTAGATTAAAACCATGTGTCATTTTGATGAAGAATGTCAAACCTGTATGTTTTACATAACAATTTACATACCTAATAGCAATTGGCACTGATTGCAAGAGAACACTCACAGCCATTATAAACTTATATAACTACGAATGATTACAATGTTTGTCTGAAAACTGGTTGCTTGAAATAGAAGTAAAATTAATGTACTGTGAACAGCTTTGTTGCATTATGCATTGGTTCAGATTAAATCAAGGCCGAGGCCGGGCTCCTGATAGCTTTGAAATAGTGCAAGGTTCAACGAGGCTTTTCCAACATGTTGTGTCAAAGAGCTTTTTTTTTTTTCTTTTTTAATTTTATTCTTCATTTCCCTTACCAAGGCATTACTTGAAATTCAATTTTCCCCTCTTGTAAAAGAGTCAAATCCATAGCAGTCCCATTCCATGATGTTTGGGACAAATGAAGAAGGTTGCCAGCAATTTGGAATAATTGTTTAACAGCATCAACGTACGCAAACCCTGCAAAGGGAGATGTGTCCTACAAGAGTATATATTCAGAACGTCACACAGGCAAGTTAGGGGACTAAGTGGACTCAGGACTCGAGTCTTCTGTGAATGAGTTCTTCCTTCCCTTTGATCTGTTATGTCGCTGCAACTTCAAGGGTAAAATGGTGTGTCTTCTTACTCATTACAAAGCACCACGTGTTAGTGAAATACGGTATGGGTTCTTAATATGGTGCTGCCTTCAGACATTCTGTTAAAAAGGTAATCGTGTATAAAAGTGGCTGGTATTTCTTGATTATGATAAGTTCTTATCTGAAGGAAGCGGGATATAGTACCCTTTAATCAATAGCTTCTTTCTAAGGGTTGAACAAGACCAACTCTAATTTTGAAATCTCACACTTGTCCCCAAGGATGCTGTTAACTTAGCTTCCCTGGATGTGCTGATGGCAATAGGATTAAAACTGTGTTGTCCTTTATCCCCAGAGTAGAACCATTTCCGTATTTGTGACTGTTTCTTAAGAAATATTTTAAGTGGTAATAATATATCCTGTTGTTGAATGCCCTTTGGCAAATTGTTTCCTAAGAACTTAGCTCTCTGGGGTACCAGTGTTTTGGGTTTGGTTTTTTGTGTGTTGTTATTTTTTTTTCTCTTTCTCATTGAAAACAAAACAAAACAAAATGTTTTGATTGACATTTCTTGGAAGTATGTTAATGCAATGCTTATCTAAATACTTATTGTCCCTCTAACAGTTAACCTTTGGACTATGTTTCAAGCTGCTCAAAAACTGGGAGGATATGAAACAGTAAGTGTTTAAGCAACTTAAATGAAATAATTTTGCAATCTAACTCCCCCACCCCTTCTCTGACCAAAATGGAGAGAATAAAAAGCTAACCGTCCCTGACTACCTCCTCAAATGGCTCCACACTTTTGGGGGTTTATTGGGCCGCTTTTGGAAATGATCCCAATTAGTTCCAGGTTTGGCAAAATTGTAAACTTGTCGTAAAAACTACAAGTGGAAAACATATGTAACTCTCCCCTGTCAGGGAAATTAGTTGGGTCTGTAATTTTTTCCCATGTTGAGAAAGGGCTATTATTGTACAACAAGCCAAGATTGCATAAAAGAAATTTCCCTTGGCAACATACCTGACATCTGTTCATGTCTAATATGGGAAATGTATTAAAGGCTTTCAAAAGTAATCAGTATTGGCCATTAAGGAATAGAATGCAGCAGAATCTTCTCTTATTCTAGGGCAAAGAAGCTTTATTAGACAAGGGTCAGTGCCGCATAAACAGGAAGTTATCAAACTTATTCAGAACAGGCTCTGACATTCTTTATCAGCTAATTCTAACTGACAGGAACGGGTTATTTTTAGCCCACAGGAAAATTTGATGGCCACGGATTTTACAACATGTATTTTGAACCAATAAAACGTTAGAGCAACAAACTAAGATTAAAATCTTGAAAGAGGAAGAAAGAGCTGTATTAATATAGCACGCAGAGATGAAATCTGTAATAAAATCAATTGACAGGAAGATGTCGTCATTGGAAATATTTTCTCCTCCACACAATGATCAGATTAAGTTGTGCAGTTTCTTCTGCAATTGAATAAGAAATTATTTTTTTCTTTCTTTATGAAGTAACCTGGAATATTTCTGTATCATAGTAAAACGACAGTAAGAGACGCAGAGTCAAGAAAATGAAATTCATTTTTAGTCCCACCATAATCACCAGTGTTTCTTGCCAGGTATAGCATATTGTTTCACAAACTAATATAATGGTTTGATGTCAGGGATTTGGAATGGGAAAAGATGGCAAGCATGATGTGATTCGGATAATCTGGTATTTACTGTAGAGATACCTGCTATGAATTCTGACTCAGAACTCTAAGATGGGAGTAAATGTGTGTCTAAAATGTTTATTTAAGACCTGGGATCTACATATCCATTTACAAAGCAATGCAATGCTCATATGAAGTATTATAAAATGTGTGTTTCATAGACACAAATTTACTTAAATATTTATTTGACCAAGCACCCTCTGTAAAATAAATAATACGATTTTTCACTTGGTTGGATCTGTGGATAGGACAAAGAGATTGACTTCTTGCCAAGGTGGCTCGTAGTTTCACAAAATCTTAAGCTAATTATAGCTTTTGTCCATGTGAAAAAGATAACTTATTCAGAGTTAGTCTCGTGGATTTAGGAGCCCACCCCATAGCCTAGGTTTTTAAGTCTAATGCTTGATTTAAGAACAGGAATACACATTTATATGAACTGCAGATAAGTTACGTGATACTGCACAATATTATTAAATCTCTTTTTAAACCCAGAAATGTATTGTTGTTTACTGATAGGGAGAGTGCCAACAAATTCCACAGGATCCGTTTTTCCTGCTTTTGTATCTTCTGTATCCTCCCAAAGATCTGTTTTTCTCCATGCAGCAGCAAGTGGGTGTGGAATACACAAAAGAAACTTCTGATAAATTTCAGGGCACTGGCAGTATTCTGAACACATAGTATTCTTTCTCTTGCTGAATGAGCAAAGTAACAAATGACCGTGCAATCAGCAAATCACCGGAACACGTATTTAATAAGTCTTATGTGTTCACAGCATGGTGTGGGACACTCTGGAGAATGCACAGATATCTAGGACAGTGGTTCTAGTTGCTTGCCGTCCAGGAGAGATGGTGATTATAATGAAGAGACAAGGTGGAAAAAGATCCATTTGCCGTTCAGGTTAAGGATGATTTCATTTAGAAACAAGGGAAGACTTGTGGCTCTCCTGCCTTCTGAGCAGGATTTTAGAGAATATTCGGAATTTAGACGTGAGTGATCACAGCCTTCCAGGAAGAGAAAGCCAGACGGAGAAATAAAAATGTGGAGGTAGAATGATGTTGGATGTAGAGAGTTGGAGTAACATAAAGTCGGGTGACCAGTTGGCTGGGATGCATGACCTCAAAGGCCAGTCCAGAGAGGATGGAGCCCTGTGAGAAAGGCTTTCATATGGTAGCCCCTGGAATTCTGTAGGCTGGCTGGGGGCGGAGTGGGGGTGGGGTCAGTGACACAGAGAAGATCGATAACAAGCTAAGTGTTATGTTTTGCCCCTCATTCTGCCATCACTGTAGTATAGGTGGAGTCAAGGAGAGAGAGGCTGGGATGGGGGGGCATTGGGACACCAGTTTGGCATCTGCTTCCCATCTGGTTATATACGAGTAGCCAGCCTCCTCAGCCAAGCCACAAAGAGGACTGGCAACCTCTGGAATTGCTCCTTCCCTCCTTCTCTATTTACCCATCAACTCCCTCATTATTCATTGGGTCCCGGCCATTCTTCACCCCCAATTTTTTCATCTACTCTGAGACAGTGAATCTACTTAGCCTTGTTAGCTATAGCATCTACATCTGGGGTCGTAAACTAGATGAAGCCGATTGGTGGGATTTTTCCTTCCTTCTTCCTCCCTCTCTTTCTTCTCCCCTTCCTTTCCTTTTTATTTTTTTTAATGCTTCATACTACCTTGCTGTCCCTATAGGCACTGCAGTTGGCTACTCCCACGCTATGTCACAGCTTTTGAATCCCCCAAGTACAGAATACATTTTTCGATTGGTATATGTTGACCAATAAATGAAATGAGATGTTCAGCGAGGATTCAGTTTTGAAGCTGCTCCAGCAGATGTATGCATAAGATCCCGTCTGAGGACTTAAGTTGTCATCGCTGTGTTATTGAAAGACATTTATCTGTAAGATTATCTGATGGCAGAAGCACATGTAGACTTGTCATTAGAGCTCAAAAGAGATCTTGGAATCTTCTAGACCTGTGGTTCCCAGAGGCCACTCGAAAACTAGGGCTCAGATTTTCAAAGGGGGACCTTTCAAGTATATGGATATGTCTAGACCTCCACACTGAGACATTAACTGCAGTGGGCCCTGGGCCTAAGAACCTGAGAATCCTTTTTTATAAGCACTCCGGGTGATGCTAATTCAAAGCTAATGGTAACGGTGACTGTTCCCACCTCACCTACTGGCTCTTATGGCTCCTTGCTGCACAGTGTGGCCCCTTCTAAGTCAAGCATCTAAGGTTAGAAAGTTGTCTCCACGCTATTATTAAAGAAGCCTGCCAGAATATTACCATTCCTTTGGCCCCAAAGCAGCTCAAAGTTTCCAGTGAAGGTTTTTCCATCCATGATAAGCCATTTTCATTTTGAATGAGGGAAAGTATAGGTTCCGAACCTTTTTTATGTTTTGCAAATTGGTCTTGGTGCAGAGAAAGATACTTGTCCTACTCCGATCCAGACCCTCATTTTACAAGTGAGGAAACTGAGGCACAGTGAGGCGAAATGAGTTGCAAGGGGGCATGGCCAACTTCTTCAGATTCTGACTTGCTGAGAACTTTCCGTGCAGCTGTCACAGCCTCCATCACATCACTGGAAGGAAAGGGGTGCATAAATGACCATTCTTTGTGCCTACAGTGCTTTCTCCCTAGTTTGGGTGATATATTGGGAAAAGCCTCTAATAGCCTACCGTCATTAGTAGCATCTTTCAGTCGGGTCTTTGTACCTGGCCTGAGGTACAAATCTCCATGAACTACTAGCTGAGATTTTTATCTGATTCTTGAGAAAAACGCATGGAGATAGGAGATGGTTCAAGAGGTCTGTGTGATGTAAACATTCAGTAATAATAAAAAAATTGCAAGTTTAAAATTTGTAGATATATCTCTTCTGCTGTTAACTTGTGACTGGATAAAGACATCTCTCTGGAATTCCTTCTGGTTTTAAAAAGAGGCCATCTTAATTGGCTTGTTTTTGTTTGTGGTTATAAACTATTCCAAACCTTCTGGTTTGAATTGCGGATTATGGATTATTTCATTGCAGTCCTTCACAACCCTCAAATTGAATTAAAAAAAAAAAAAGAGGAGCAGAAGTTTTATTTTAAGCCTTTAGAAGCATTTGACTAATGGCTATATTCAGTTCTCTTGGCCTCCTCTGCCTTTGCTGGAAATGAATTTTGTGTCTCTGCATCCTTAGGTTTTGAGATCGTAAATGTATTGAGTGGATTTGATTCCCTAAAAAACAATATCCCCGCCTTTTGACTGGTTGGCAGTGAGGCTCCTTCCTTTACAATCATATATCCAGCTTCTCCTCCCAAACATTTTAGAGCGGGGTCACCTACAGTTGAGGAAGCAGAGCTGGATACGGTTGCGCTGATGAGCGAAAGAGGTCTTCACTTCAGTGTCTGGTGAAGCAATTACAGCGTGAAGAGTAGCTTGGGGTATTACCAGGATGCAGTGTGTGGAGGGTGGTTCGCTAAAGTGATTTCCATTTGGCTAACCATGTGATGGTGAGCCAGAGGCAGTATTTGGAGGGAAGGTAGAGTAGGGAAATGGGTCTTGAGAAAATCATATTCTAGAGACAGAGGACCGTGCAAGCGGTACCTTCCAAGAATGCCAGTTTAGCAGCTCCGTCTGTCCCCATGGCTGAGACAAGACCATTATTTCTCATCTGGAGGAAGAAGTCACATGTCTTTTTGCTGGAAGGATTAGGCTTTGATACCAGATTCTGGCTTTGACATCATTTCAAGACATCCTCTGAATCTAACCCTAGTACTCTGGATGGACAAAGCCTCTTGCTTAATTCAGAACTCTTGAGGCCAAAGATGATGTCATGTAGTTTTGAAAAGCTCCAGTTCCTGGAGTACTACCAGGAAAAAAAAGTCATCTTCCTTGAATTCAGTCCGCCCTCAAGGTGTCCAGAGAAAGCGACTGTTTCTCTGAGCAGCCTGGGCAACGTTGCATGCAGGCAAATGTTCCTTTTGACTTCACATCTGCTACATTCTTAAGCCATGGACACACTGTCCTGCAAGATTTCTGATTGCTGTTTCCTAACCAGGCCACAAAAATTCCGACATTATTTCATCCCTGCAATCTCAAAGGTAAAGAAACCAAGGCTCCAAGGCCATGTCTTAGGTTAAAATTGTTACCCAATTTTTTTTTTTAAGAGCAGGATATTTTCATCAAATAAGCATAGATGGGACAGATTCGTTTATCACCCCCTGGACCCATTTTTTGGCAGAGATGTGGAGGGTTAGTTTCAGTCCACCTTGCATCCTAAAGAGCAGTTTGAAAACCACTGCATTAGGAAGAAATGAACATACCTGAACATAATAGATGTGCAATGCTCTTCACAGTTTCTTGGGTCTTGCCCACACCAGGGAAGGGAGTGAGATGAAGTCTCCACACACCTAGGCTGGTTTGCTTCCCTTGGGTGCCGTCTGCTCAGATTTTCATCTTGCTTTACGGTTAATCATATGAGGTTATGCTTCTTGCTAAGCTACGAACCCTTGAAGGTAGTAACTTCTCTTTCTTTTCATGATATCTCCCCACCCACAACCCTCCATCCTTCCCACCTTTCCCCTCCACACCTCTGTTCCTGGCCCAGTGCCCTCAATGGTAGCCAGTAGAAGATGGATTGAGGTCAGGAATCCCTATCATTTAGTTGAGGGTCTTGCAGGAGATGACAAGGGAAGCACAATTCAAGAAAAATCATTGTATGAATTTGGCCATTTTCTTCAGGAAACAAAGAGCCAGAAACTCTCTGTATCCTTAAAAACCTAAAATAACAGAAGGTCAGGTAGAAATGTGACCATGACCGGGAGGCTCCAGCTTAACCCAAGAGCTAGTCAGACTCACCCCATGGCTGGATCAGACTATTTCCAGCTGAGTGGAACTGGAGGCTAGACACGATGAGGCAGACACTAGTTTTGCCCCAGTGGGTTTTAGAGATAACACACATTCGGGGCAACAGAATAAAACCCAAAGCAAATGCATACTTCGGCATGAGGAAAGCATATTAGTGCAGGAGGCACATTTATACAGGTGGGAGCACAATGCCCGGGAGCTTGGTCAGGAGGAGTTCTTGCGAGTTCTCGTGTTCTTTCCTTTCTCCTTATAGGGCTCTGGGACCCACAGTGGGTTTGGACAACCGGGGGGGGGGGGGGGAGGAGTTAGACATTTCTCACTTTAAAGCCCATGGACAGCATTTGAATTAAGAACACATCTGCATACAAAAAAATGGAGATGCATACCCAGGAGAACTGTGTACTTAAAAACATAAAAGCATTTAGCAGTTGGAAAGAGCACATTTTATGACTTTCCTGTGGAAAGAAAATATCTCAAAATGGCCTGATTCATCCAGGCCGGCCAGTGGAAGCTCGGTAAACAGGGACGACTTCCTGGAAGGCCCAGCCCTTGTCTTTGCTCCAGATCAACTCTTACTGGTAAAAACTGTATTTAAACCCAGAACTTGCTAGCAGGGGCTAACACAGACCACTAACCAGCTGTGCATGGCTTAACTAATGCCAAGTGACACTGGAGGCTGGCCCCTGCTGCCACAGTTTCAGTCCTAGCATGAGGAAGATTGTTTTCCTCCTTTTGATAATTCATTATTTATTCTTAAAGAAGTTTGTCATTTCTGTGATAGGCAAGTGTTGAACAGGGTACTACCCCCAAGTCTAGCAGATGGGTGTAGGAGGGGGGGCATGGTCAGTTTCCATACATTAAATAGCCCGTCATTGGTGGTCTTTCGTTCATTACACTTTTCACAACCTGTATTATTTTGTTTATCTGTGTAGTCTCTTGTTTATGTTTGGTAATCCCCCCCAACACACACACACACACACACACACACACACACACACACACACACACACTAGGATGTGGTCATGTTGGGTGTTGGATCTGGTTTTCATTGTTGCATCCCAGATGCTAGCACAGCACCCAACAAGTGGGAGATGTTCAGGAAATATTTGATGACTGAATGGCTGAGTGAATGGATGGATTCCAGTATAATTGAGACTTATCTATGATTCATTGGTGAACATAATAGCGAATTTCTGTTCTAACTAGATACACACATGGTCAGGGTAAAAGGAGCATAATTTTACTGGGTGGAAGTAAAATCTCAGAGCACTATGCCTAACCCATCCCCCTGGATTTTTGCTGACCTGTGGCTGTGCTATTTCTTCAGAAGTGAGACCCACAGCTCAAAGTCGAGACCTTGTAGCAGAAGCTGTGATTTCCACAGCCCTCTACTCACGGGAAGCATAAGGTCCCTAGATTCTGCATTAACACCCTGCTATACATGTGGGCTGTTCACCAGCTCATTCTGATGGGGAGGCTGTTTCGATGTAGTGGGGAAGCCTGCTCTTGAGATCATAAGACATTTGTATGAGCCCTGATGTGACCATTCCACTGCTGTGTGTCCTTGGGCAAGTTGGGCAAACTCTCTGTGTCTTTCTTCTTCATCTGTGATGAGATTCCTGTAATCTACCTCACAGGCTGAAGGGAGAATGAAATGGTATCATTTCATTCTTGCTTGTGATAGTCCTTCATAAGATATGAAACAGTGCACAGAAGAGATACAAGGATGACAAAAGGGATGGTTTCCTCTGAAGTGCGTGCAGGGACAGACCTGTTTTCTGGCCCTGCTGGACTCCCCAGGGCCCACACACCTCATCTGAGGGAGACAACTATGGAGGTGTGTTTCAAGAGGCCCTGGTGTGCTAAGGGCTTTGAGGAATAACAGAAACACGTGGCAGGGGGTCGAGTTTCGCTCCTTCCTTTCTATAGATCTTGACTAGATCAGCCTGAAAGTGTACTATTTCAATGATTAGAGGGACATCGTAATTAAATATAAAATAATTACTGAAATGTGTATTTTGAGTGTTTTGAAAGGGGCTTAAAACCATTTATTATCATCTAAACCAAGCTATAAATGAAGGAGAATATCTATTTTTAGTCATACCTGCCAGGAGATGCAAGAGGTGGTTCTGTCGAGAGAGAACTATTGAAACTCATTGGTTCAAGAATGCTTCCTGGGAAATTGAACAATGCAAACCTCCCATTGTCTCAGGGTCGAGAAGGGTTTATAGAAATAAAGGGGTTTTTATATAAAATGGAAAAGGTGCCATTTACCCTGTAGTGTTTAACCACCCCTCCCCTCCTCCTTAGATTACAGGGACAGAGCCCCTGTTTGGGGGTTGAGATCGCTCCCCACCTCCCCGGGGCTTGCTGCCTTTAGCCCCTAAGTGAATTGGGCTTGCAGCTCTGTCGGTATATTTCAAAAGAAGCCCCAGGGCGATTGTAGCCACTGCCACTGCCGTGGGCACTTCTGCCACACCCTGCCCCCCCCTCCTCCCGCCCTGTACATTCCAATAACAGAGTTTTCCTGTAACTCTGTTTAGAAGTATTCACAAGGACCTCAGAATGGGCTCTGTCTCCTCCTTGCAAGGAAATACTAGACTTGCTCAGATATAGTAAATGACGTGGTTTCCCCAGATTAATCATTTGCCAGATCATGCATCTGTTATTTTGTAAAATCTTAATTTATGTATAAAATAAAATTAAAGAAAGTGATTAAACAGGGCTGTAGTATGCTGTTCTGTAGACTGTAAGCTGCCCGGGTCCTAGGCACCCAGCCCCCCAGTAGACATAGCTTGCATTTTCACTTTGGAATTTGTTCATTTTCCTGGTACTGGATGGATCACCCGTTTTCCTGACCTAAGGGAATAAAAATAAACAGGTTGCAACATATACAGTTTCAGATTTGGGTTTTGTTTTGGTGGTTAGAGGAGCTGGCTGGCATAAAAATAAAGCCAGAGATGACTGCAAATTCCATAAGCAATTGGATCAATTGAATGAGTCTATGTAGTAATTTTATTTAGTGTTTGAAGTGGTCAACACAGCACCCAGGTCAAAAATCAGAAGATACAAAAGCAGGCGAAAAGCCTCTCTCTTTTCATATACCCTTGGCCGCCCATTCCCCTTAAGCAACCAGTGTTCATTCTGATTCATTTAAACTGATACTTTTCAGTCTCATAAACTGATAGCTAAAATCTTATTTTATTTGGATGCTTTATCAACATGACCTAAAGGATCAGAGTAAGAGTTTGTTCCCGGGGGCGGGGGGTGGGGGTGGGGGTGGGGAAGATAACTACATAAACTATACAGGGAGATGCCTTAGAGAAAATGCTCTAAGGGTGACACAATAAAGAACCCAAAGCAGAATTCCACGTTTATTGAAAAGAAGAGTACCACGAGTGAGACCGCCCTGTGGAACCCCGAATCTCCCCACATGCTCATTTGGACTTCTCTGTGTCTGGGCTTCCAGAACAGACTGTCCTCTTCTGCCTATTGCATATGCACTGAATCCTGGCACTGTGAATCTCTTCTGATGCAAGATTGAATTTCCCATTGCCATCTTTTCAGATAACAGCCCGCCGACAATGGAAACATATTTATGATGAATTAGGCGGTAATCCTGGGAGCACCAGCGCTGCCACGTGCACCCGCAGGCATTATGAAAGGTAAGAACCCCCCTCCTGGAAAGTCCTTGCCTAATTAAAAGTGCGCTCAATGGAAGAAGCTTCTGGTGAAGGATAAGATAAGGGGAAGTCTGAAGGACCTTTCTGGAAATAGAAAATATCCTCTGGCATTTTAGCTCGCATACCGCCTTGTGATTTTTTAGGGGACATGGCTTTCTCGGGTTACTGGGGCTAAAATTAGATGTTCTTTTGGTTTGGCCACCTATTTGACAATACCTTTTTATTTTTTTGTCCCCACAAGCCTAGATTACTCAATACATTCTCCGTAGGTTCATTTGCTGTGAGAACCTTCCGCTTCTGGAAATCCTAATTCTGCACTGTTACCATGGGGTTGCCATTAAACCGTATTGACATTGAAATGGTTTAATGTTGAATGTACTAATATTGAAAAGTAAGCCCTGCTTTAATAAGAAAATTGGCTCCAGATAAGATCCATTGGTTTTTCTCCCCATCTTGGTATTTCTTTCTTCTACGACTATGCTTTTGACCAAGAAAATCCTCTCTTGCCAAGCTTTGCATGGTTCAGTTTTCTAACACTTGCAGCTTCTCTCAGAAGGTGATGATCATGCAAATACGAGGTAATGCGCTATAAAGGTTGTCTCCACAGGAATGTTCCCTCTTTGCATTAGGACCGTTGTTGCCCACAGCAGTGCAGGTCTGTTAACAAATTCACGCATTATCCTTGCTCTCTGCTTCCAGTCCATTCTTAATTTGTTAGGGTTGCGCCAACTTCTTTATCCCTGGCATTTCGTTTCCCCGCTGACATGTTGACTGACTCAGCAACCTGGTTTCAAATTCAGAGCTTGCAAGATCCAAGCAGAGGGTGTGTGTGTGTGTGTGTCTGTCTGTCTGTGTATGTTTTAATAACGGTCATGGATGGAATGAAGTCAAGACACAGCTGAACAAACAGGCCAGTTAGCTTGCCAGTTTGAAAGGTAGAACAGAACTGCTAAGTGTGATGGCTGTTTTACAAGTCCATTAGCATGCCAGCTTCGACCCAGATCACCCACCTTTGGATCCTCCAGATAATGTTACCTAGTGGATCTCCTCTTAGTCATATTTTGTTGAGCTCAGTTGTATTTTTATCTGTGTTGCATTTAGCATAGAGCTTCTGTTCGCATAGCCATTCAGTGAAACTTAGAAAGTTTTTGTAGGTATAGTCATAGGAAATTAGGTTGGGTTTAGTACCCCATGAAAAATCCCCACAAGCAAGAGATTGCCTTACTTGTTGAGTGACAACCCACAAGGATTTTTAAACATTGGTGACAGGGCTTAGCCTTCCTGTCAGTATACTACATCAGTTTTTCAAATGTGAGCATTATTTCTCTCAGTATTTAATACAAAAACCTATGGACATAACAGGGGCACCACTGAAATCCTAGTACAAAATAGCATTGGTATCTCAGGTGAGTGTTAAGTAAACAGCACTTAAGGGAACACATTCAGTTTGGTGTTGACTTACGAGTCAAAGCTTTAATCGGAGCATTTTCATTATAAACTCCGTCTGTATTTTTTTTTTTTAAGATTTTATTTATTTATTTGACAGACAGAGATTACAAGTAGACAGAGAGGCAGGCAGAGAGAGAGGAGGAAGCAGGCACTCCGCAGAGCAGAGAGCCCGATGCGGGGCTCGATCCCAGGACCCTGGGATCATGACCCAATCTGAACGCAGAGGCTTTAACCTACTAAGCCACCCAGGCACCCCCGGTCTGTATTTTCAAAGGATTTCTATTCTGATAGTGAACACCCCCCCCCCGCCCCCACCATACCTCCATCTGCAAATGTTCCCAACATCTGAACCATCAAACTTCAAGGACCAGAGAGTTAAAATTTGCAAAAAAAAAAAGAGAGTGTATGTCAACTGCTAGCTCACTCACCCAGTTAAAGAATAAAAATTAATCAAACATGTTACAGAGCGTCGCATGGTCAAAAAAACAGATTAGGTTTGGGATGGAAAAAGGATAGGATCTAATAGTAGAGTGAATGTATGTGTAATTAACTCAAGCAGTTATGTGGATAAAAATAGCCTCAATCTTAAATGAAATACCAGGATATATTCTTTAGAAGACTGTGTACTTTGTTTCATGATTTACCTCATCTGGAGTAGTAGAATCCTAAATGCCTTCATTCCGTCAAATTGAAAAATTCTAGTCGAGATCCCTCAAATTTAGCTACTAGAAAACATTATTTAAGATTCTTTAAAAATGTCTCTTCTCTCCTCGCTCTTGGGAGTAAAGGAGTATTTCAAAAAGGTTTGGTCTCCCACTGGATTAAATTTTTTTGAAAAGCTTTGTCACCCACTCTTGCTAAATCTAGAATTTGTTGGGTCAGTGTGTATCAGTCAGGCTCCAGTAGGGAAAATAAAAACAACACCAGGTATTCAACAAAATGAATCTACTGTAGGGAATTACTGAAACAAACATGGTAAGCACAATGTTAATATGGAGGAAATAACCACAGGCTCCCTAGGGTCAAGAGAATAGGAGAAAGGGGGTTATGGTGTTGCCACCCGGAAGTTTAGAGAGTAGGCGTCACAGAGCTGGGGTTCAGATCCCTCCTGGGGAGAGGATCCCATCCAGTGCTGGTCGTTATTAAGCTCGGAGGTGGAGCACTGTGAAGCTAGGCTCAGACCTGAGGAGGCAGTGCTCGCTGGCTAATGCTGGACCTCAGGGCAAATGCCATAAAACTCTTCTGGGACTGTGACAGAAGCTACAGGCTGGAACCAACTGCTGCTGCTAAGTTACTGTTGGGTTGGCCCTGAAATTCACAGCAGGCAAAACAGAAAGAAGGAGCCTTTCCTCCCTTCCCCTGGCCTGCTTGAGCCCCATTTGCAGGACCCCAAAAGGAAGACAGCTGAAGAAAGAGGCATGTAATCTGCAGAATCTCGGTCCCAGCAACACCAAGCAGGGCACAGAAGAGTAATCTGGGGCTGAGACAACAGTCAACCGCCAAGTGGGACCCCCAATATGGAAATCCCCGCACAGAGCCAGAAACCCAGGTTAGAACACAGCTGTCCCGGGGCGATCAGCAAGGGCCTTCACCCTTCCTTGGATATACTTTCACTCGTTCACATTGCTGTGATCAGATGCAAGGGATGTCTTGAGTGGTGAGTAGTTAATAATAGTGAAGTACTAAAATTTGCAGATAATCGACTTTTTAAAAAAATGAGATTCCAGGGGGCGCCTGTGTGGCTCAGTTAGTGAAGCTTCTGCTTTCGGCTCAGGTCATGATCCCAGGACCCTGGGGTGGAGCCCCCAGTCTCCCTCGCCTTCCCCCTCCCCAGCTCATGTGCACTCTCGCTCATTCTCTCTCTCTCCAAGTAAATAAGTAAAATCTTTTTAAAAAATGAGAACCACTACAATTATACCAGTCTCACTCATTTTGAGCTGATCATGATCTGAAAGGAATCAGCCATGTTCCTGTGTGCTGTGCTCTGGAGAAGAGTCTGGGGACAGCTGCTCTAGCTGTCTTACCTCTTACTTCTCTTGAATGGTTCTACCCGAGAAGGGCAGAGGACACTCAGATCCATCCCAGGGACGAGAAACAGTTCTGCTTTGGTCAAAGAAGAGGCTGGGCTAAAACTGTGCCAAGGGACTTGGCAGATTTCTTTCCTTCTCGCTAGGTATAGGCTACACTAACACAAAACAGACAGGACTAGACTGGTGAAGGGCCACCGTTTTCAAGAAGGTTCAAGAAGCTGCAAAAGATCAGGATGTTTTGGGCAAACATCTAGTCTGGAGATGCCTGTAGACATGTTTCAAACCTTTCCCATCAGATCAGAATGACTGCGATCCTCATGTGCAAGCAGTCTTCTCGTCTCCTTTTCACCCCGATATGCAGACGTGATCCTTTTCTTTTTTCCCTACTACCAGCTTCGCTTCCCTAGAAGATGAAGAAGAAATGAGTGATCTACTGTACATTATCCACTGATTTATTTTTCATGTGGTGCGGTTCATGTTTCCAGTAAATGTTTTCATTTTCCAACAAGAAAAAAGTCGCCGGTTCCTCAGTAAATATTACTTGTATATTAGTTGGGCGCTTTTGGTTTATTAATGAGTGTAATAATGAAAGTGTGGGTTGTTGAAAAGAATCAATGGGTGTTTTTATTTAAGGCATAGCAGAAACGGTACAATGCCTGTGAATGCATCATTGTCGCTGAAGGCCTGACTCGTCCAAACTTGCCTCTGATTGGTTTAAATCAAATAGGCCCAAGCACTTCATAAAAATGTCTTTGTCAGCCTGGTTTTGCTTCCAAACCTATTCATCTCTGTCAGTTTTTAATATTAGTACCAGGCTCCTGGCCATAGTCCATTAGTATTGTACTTAATTGCTCATGTTACAGCTGATCACCAATATAAAAAGCATTAATGTTTCCCCATCGCGAGACTGTTGCTACCTGGATACCTCAAATTCAGCAGGGCTCATGAAGTGTGGTTATTCTGGAAACTTCTTTCTCAGGATTGATAGTAAAGTTACTGTAGGTCGTAATGCAAAGAAAAATGCCCACCTCCAGCTGGGCAGGACCCTTCTAAATAGGACATTTTCTTTCTTGTCTGACTCTCCATTTAAGGTGTCCCAAGTCACCTTTCTGAGGAAAGGAATAAAAAGAGGAAAGGGGTTATCTTTATGGAATTCTCTTGGCTTGATTTTCTGGAATAGAGATTCACTTTAAAGGCTTTGTTGTCATGTGCAGATTTGTTTTCTTTTTTAGAAAAATATTTTTCAAGCATGTGCAAGAGGCAAAAAAAAAATCTTCACACAGAATACCAGATTACTGGTTTGAATTTTCCTGAGCAAATTATATGGTATACATCTGAGGAGCACATGAAGTTTTATTAAGGACAGAAAAGGGAGCATGAAGGCAAAAGGCCTTCATGATGTGCTTTACTGAGTATTGAGAAAATCAAGGTCATAAACAAACTATTTGTTTATACGGGAAATGACCAATGACGCTTCATCTTCTTACATACGTAATGCCCAGTTTCAAATTCTCACTTTTGCTTTTCCCATGAGCATTCCCCAGGCAAGACTGACCTGCCGCAGGGTTGGGGGGCCTTCTTTTGCTGTGACCTGGGGTGAGCCAGCCCCAACCCGGCTACAGCTGGGCAGAACCCAAATGATGGTCACTGAACCCCTTGCCTTTCTTCTCTGAAGGTAGAAAGCAGAGCGTGGGAGGGTCACATTTTGAGTAAATTAAATATGTGCATTAAGGTAAATGCCAAAAACATACCAAGTTCTGAGGAACTCAGCTAATCATGTTGTGAAGAAAAAGTCAAGAGGGCAAGTACGGTGAGTTACAGCTCTTTATGTCTAGGACATGACGCGATGTCTTCTTGCTCATTTTGTTACCCTTGAAGTTAATCAATACCCAGTTGAGAAAGACATGGGCAAGTTCTCAGCATTTGAGATCTGAGAAGTCAGTCAGTCAGTCTCTAGACCAGAGCTCCTCAAGTGAGGCTTTCTGACCTGTCTGGGCTCTTGTGAACAGAACAGTTACAGATGGGCGTTGTTACACTTACATAGCGATTTGCCAGAATAATTTTATGTCCATTGAAACTAATTAAACATTGGGGCTTATATTTTATGTACCTTGCTTTAAATTTCTTTTTTCTATTAATTCATTTTCATGAATTAGGAATTTTATGAAAGTGTCAGTTGACAACAGACAGGAAATTTAGAAAGGTAGTCCTTCCCGGCAGATTGCTGAAGAAGGCTCCCCACCACAGATCTCAACCTCAGATGTTTATGGGGGAGGTGGCTAAGTGGGTGCAGAAGGCCAGGTAGGAGGGTAGGAAGCTGGCACACACGGCCAGGCCAGAGAGGCCCAGTGGGATCAGCCAACACCAGTGCCTTAGGCAGATGGAGTCTCAGTACTGTCAGACCTTCCATGATTTCATGATAACTTTTTTGTGAAGTCACCTGACTTACAAATACTAGATCCAATATTTCTGAAAATATTTTATACAAGTTAAAATAAACATACCTCAGGGTGGAGGTAGCCTATATGCTGCCAAGTTCCGTGAGGACTGAACTATCTTTGGCACTATTCCAGCCTCCGTGCAAATGCCCTGTGGTTGGGGGGGGCAAGAAAAAAGAGCCACCATTGACCGTGCTTTTCATCTAAACACTCTGCCACATGCTGAGCAAGACACCTTCTGTGCCTTCCCGTTGACCCAACCTTGCCTTCTGAGGTTGACTGGTTCTGCGCATGCCATTTCCTTGGTGATGAGCCTCTGTGAGCCTGGCTCCGTTCTCACTTCAAGTCCTCCTAGCCAAGCCTCAGAGCACAATTTATGGATTTTCACCAGCTTGGCTTGGTGTTATGTAGATACCTCCAATTTGTGTCACTCAGAATACCCAAAGCGATTCCAGATGTGGCATATCATACTTCTTGGGATGTGGCAGTATCAGTCTTTTGACATAGCCCAAGATTACGTTTGAAATTGGTAAGAAGCCCTCTCCCAGTGGCTGGTTTCTTTTTCTGGGGTAGGATAGTTTTGCCATTCGAGTGACTGCCTTCTTCCTTAGCTGCTGCCCTCAAGAGCCACTGGGTGTTTTTTTGAACGTCTACCGTGTCCACAGTACCCTCTGAGATGATGAAAACCTATAAACCACAGGGTCTGGAATCGGGCTGGCAGTCAGTGAGGAGGGGCCCATGCTACTACGTTCCTGGCAGAGACTGCGAAGGGAACACCATACTGATCTCCATGAGCCCAAACTCAGCTTCAGAACTCCTCTTAGTATGGCACCCTGGGCCATTACTATTCATTAGAATCAGAAGGTGCTGTGATCCTTGGCTTACCTAACTTACCATACAATCTGACTCATAGTCCATAAATACATGAAGGAGGGTTAGATACTTCAGGCTATAAAAAATCTCAGGGAAGTAAGTAATTGCTACAGATAAGTTCAACAGGTATCAAAAACAGAGACTTTTCAGCTAGAATAAGCAAAGTCTTTCAGGAGGATCTAGAATTTGAACTGGATCTTAAAGAGTTTGGTTTTAACTTCAGAGGTCATTGTACATTGCCTAAATTGTTCCGCTGTAGAAATCAAGATCATAAAGATACTAATTTTGAGGGCAAGGCTCGTGGACTCTTGCTTTCCCGGAGTCTCCCCAGTGCACCCAGGACAGCATCATGAACATATCGGGGACTCAGAAATTAGGGGTTGAATGAATTACATTAAATCCAAACAAAAAGGACAGTTTGCTCTAGGAAATGTGTGTCAAGAGGTAGGGAATGAGGTGGTGGAAGAAGCTGTCTGGTGAATACAAAGGCCGAATTTCCAAACTGGATACACAAGGCAGGTATTACAGTTTATATTCTCAGGCTTTATTGGCTGCCTTGCCCCAAAGTCCAGGGGGTAGACCATGCCCCATCCTTACCCATGAGCACGTGGGGTTGCCCATCTATGGACTCAGCTCCTTTCTGACCACTGGCTTGGTGAGAGGGGCTCTGGCCAATGGGGACGGCAAGTAGCACTTCAGCACCACTGTCACACACGCCCTCTCATCAACCTTTTCCCCAAGCCCACAGAAGGCCTCCTGGCTCTTATCCACAGCCAGCAGCCTGGGATAATCGAGCAAGGTGCCGAGACTCAGGCAGGCTGAGAAAGACCTCCAGAATCTCTCCCAAAAGGACAGTCCGATAACTTCATAAGCAAAAGCCTCCCTCTCACTCACTCAGCATGCTTAAAATGCTCGGATACTTTCCAAAGCCTGGATAGTTCTAGAAACTTTTAAAAAGGAAAACAAAGCCCTTGCCAGGCCCTGGAGTAGAAAAACTGGTTTCTGTTTAAAAAAAAAATAAACAACAGCCTTTGAAAAAGTCTCTATTTTAAAATTCTTAAATTTGCCTCTGAATGCAAGTTGTAATTAATAGAAGTTAGAGTTTACACTCTAGAGTGTAAAAACACCCTCGGGCACAAGCTGATCAAGTGTGTGTGTCATGCTGTAAACTACAGCAAGTTCTTTGTTTGACCCAAAAAAAAAAAAAAAAAAAAAAAGGCTTGCCAAACAGTTTTTCTTTGTCAGGCTCCTTTATTGTCTCATTTTTGTTTTCTCCCTACCTCCCCTCTATTCATGCCTTTGAACCTGGCTATAGTATTTAAGAACCTTTGCAGGTCCGATGTTTTATTGATAGTTTTCATCAAGCATGAATTTAAATTTGAGAATAGATTAGGTGTCTTAGCCCCTTTTCTTTTTGATAAATAACAAGAGGTTTCTACTTATGATTTTCTGTCCTCGGGGCTTTATCATTAAGATTAAATAACTGTACTCGCAAGCATGCCACTGCACAAACATCTTTTCAATTACGTGAGTAGCAGATGCCTTCACAAAGGCACTATTGAAAATTCAGAGAGCCTCTTTCCAAAAAAGAAAGAAAAAAAGGATCAGATGATAGAAGAATGTAATTGTTTACCATTAAAATATATCCTTAACTCTTCCAGTGAAAACCTCTTGGAACATTTTGGTTTTATACAAGTTATTACAAAGTTTGATCAAAGTAATAAATGTTTGGGGGAATTGTTGAACATTTCAGAAGCTCTGTAACCTGTGGGATCTCACCTCCACAGGAGTTAAATGCAATAGTTATTTGCCTGTTTTTACATAACCAGCAGTGCCCGCCTTCATTTGTGGGGTGCTCATTATGTTGAAAACACTGTAGTTACATTTGTCCATTATTCTTGAAATAGTAATGTTCACCTGCCCTTGAAATGGATCCATGCAACTTCATTCGGAGCTAGTCATTGTTTTCTCATTGAGAAGAAAAATTGCTGCTGGCATCGTGGGGGGCTGGGTGGGCTGATGATCTGCATTCTCTGTTTTGTGCATGTATTTTAAGCCGTGGGGCACAAAGTCAGCTTTCCTTAAATCCATCCCAACTTTCTTCACTGTGGTCTTCAGTTGAAAGACAGTGGGGCTAACATCAGTGTAGACCCTCTTAGAAGTGGTATGGAGGCATCATAGAAGCAAAACACCTGAGGAGTTTTGTTCTAGCTGGAGAGGCCATGGGAACCTCAGCTGTGTGTGTAGATTAAGTGCTACAGACTGGAATTCATGGAGGGTAGATGCTTGAGCTTCTCTTACCGTCCACCAGCAAGTTGGACCTGATCCAATCACAGTTGCCACTGTGTTAGAGAATCTTGGCCTAGTGATCCTGGCGTTTTGTAAGAGGAGCACTGTGCCCAGTGCCTGAGCCATAGGGCTGCTTCCCTTGTACTGGATTGACTCTTTGCGGAATGGCCTCTGAGAAAAGGAGAATGCTCACCCTGATTTTTTTAGCGCTTTGAGAACTTAGGGTTCCGTGAAGCCAGGGGTCATCGGTTCAGTATCTCCTGGTTGGTGGTGCTATTTAGACAACGTATGAAAATGCACTGCTGCCCTGCTGATATGAAGGCAGGCAGCTCCAAGAGGCCGGCAGATCTGTGTTTGAACTCAAATGCTGGCACCTAATAGCTTCATGCCTTTTATTAGTTATTTAACTATTTAACTCTGAACCTCAATTTCCTCATCCATGAGATAAGGACAAAATAAAATACCTGTATATACTTTTTTTGTAATGGTTGAATGTAAGACATACAAAATGCTTGGTATTAATAGGCACTTCATATGTGGCAGCTGCTATTAATGTCATAATGTCTATAATCAATACAGAAGAACCACCAGAATTTTCCCTCCCCACCCTCCCTCCTCACCTTTTCACCAAGATCCCATAGATCAATGTAACTCTAGTTCAGGGGGCCCACCATCCTCAAGCTACCTTTCTCACATTGACTATCCTTTATAGGAGTTAAGTCGCCATCTTGCTGGGGCCAAGCTCCAGATCCCTTTTTTTTCCACCCTCCTTTCTTTGCTTAGGGTTATAAGCACTCCAGGACCATCAAGGAAGCTGTCAGTCATTAGGCCCAACAAACTACACTCCCACCACTTCCAGGGCAAAGATTCAGAATTAGTGCCTTCAAAAAACTTTCTCATTCATCTTCTACTGCCTCTCAAGTAGTGGTAGGCAGGTAGTTTTCACAAGAAAGAGCTCTTCTGAAGACATGTGGCCATATATTGTTGATAATAATGGGCCACATACCTTTTGGGTATCTCACACAGAATACAAATGATGCGATTTATGTCCACTTCCTTATTAAAAAGCTTGGTGAGCTCATGGGCTAAGCTAAGTCTTTTATACAGAATCCGTGCTGCATTCTCCCACCACGTTCTTGGCTTACATGAGTCCTGCCGTAGGCTCATTCTCTGTGGCCTGTATGTCAGCATGGACTCTGTCTCTGTGGTTTGATGCTCAAAGACTTCAATTCACCTCTTCAGCTGTTCGAGGGGGGTACTGGACATCTATTTCTCAGCTCTCTTGGTTACTAATATTTTACTTCTCACCCTCTGCACACTATTTTTTCTGCTTTAGAGAAACTCACACCATAAAACCAAGGAGATCATTACCCAGAACCCACATCTTTCTCAGGTGGAGCTTGTCTTTTAAAAAGAACAGGAACAAAGTTTCTTTTGTACTCAATGAGTGTTGTGATCACTGAGGAAACATCCCACTTCTATGTACACTGCCATAGTACATTTGTGTACTTGACCTTGGTTTTGGTCCCTGTCACCCAAAGGTTCTTCCACCATTTTGGTCATGGTCTGGAACCCTGAGAGGTAAACCATATGTGGGAGTAGAAACTTTCTCTTCTTCTTGGATCCTTAACCAGTATGCATACATCACCTTCAAAAAAGAAAAATATACCTTCTATTGGCTCCATATTTGGTGAAAGATTGCTTCCCACACTTCACAGTGAAGTTATATTTTCAGTTTCTGGCTGAGAAGGAAAATGTCTGGCCAAGCCTTAGAATTTATCAACCCTGGAATCAACTTGGAGGTATAATGACTTCATTTGGGATCAGATCAGGTCTGAAGCCCCAGTGGAACCAATATGTCATTTCTTTTCTACGACTGTGAAAAAAAACCTAATACATGTAAGAATAGCAGTAGCATTTTTGCCCTGACACGCATACCAACTTTTTTCCCCTCTGCCCCTAAGATATTCTGTTCTGAGGGCACCAGGAGGTCTTTGGGCCTAGACTTTTTCACAGGTCTGATGCCTTTAAAGCGTCTACAGAGTAACTCAGGTGAGTTTGATGATCAACTACTACCCTAAAAATTTCCTGCTTTCTTTCCCCAATTCCCCAAATTGAATCAGTGTTAGACAGTATCATAATATCGTTTTGCAGAGCTCTATCAATAGACGGATTCTCGTTTCTCCTCCTGAGTGCTGTTGGCTCAGTGTTTGGGCTCCTAAGTTCCGTCATTCCATGCAAGCATGAATCAATACAGAAGATTATTAGTGGTTACTTGTTCAGATGCGATTTGACATTATTTTCCCTCTGCCTATGGGGAGAGAAGGGAGAAGGCCGCCTAATAAAGATGAAGAGTCTTTTCTTCTTTTGTATGAAATGCAAATGATGAGGGCATGTGCCATCTACAGTTCTGGAGCGTGAGGCTGCTGGTTTTTGTTGAGAAAGAGAGGCAAGACCCCGGAGGATTTTAGAATTTGTAAATATAAAATTATCTGCCTTGGTGTTTAAAAAAAAATAATAAAAGGGAGAAAGAGTTGGCAGGTTGCCAGATTACTTACATTACAGTAATAGATTTGCTGACCCCTGACTTCTGCTGTAGAGAAATGTATTGAATTTTTCATAATATCAGATGAGGCAGATCTAAAAACCGAGTAGACGGCACACCATTATTTAACTTGAGATTTAACAAAGCCGAAATCTTTTCAAACCAGCAATTTCTTGTATGATGATAATTTAGTGGCTCAGATGCTAATAAATCAAGGTTATAATGCTATTGATTTGTTAATTTTAACTTGGGTTGATTTTGAGTCGTCTCTATTTTAAAAAAGGGGAAAAAAAGAAAAAAGAAGAAGGAGGGAAAAAATCTTGCTTTCACAGTGACTGAATTTAATACGAATCTTGGTGATAGCAAAAGGCTCCCCTACTGTTTCTGCTTTGGGGTGGAAAATGTTATTCTTGTATTATTCCTAGGGAAAAATAAAATCTCATGCTGCTACAAATCTTATGCCTATGGAAAGATGTTATTTTTTAATACATGATGGCTTACCTATTTCAGGGCCATTAATGGCATCGTAAATAAGCATTTTGCTAATCTGAAATGTGAAATCTGGATAATAATAAAGGCCCATTTATCTGCCTAGCTTTCAATTCCCAGAGTAGATGTAGATCAGGGGTAAAAATCTCTCTGGATTTTCTAATGAATATATTGCTTCTCTTCCCCATTACTTCCACCCACCTAAAACCCAACCCACATTCTTAGAGTTGCAGCCCATTGAAAATATTTCTCCTGTGTAATGAGTTCTTGGGGGCTGGGGTGCATTTTTGCTTTTATCTGTATAGTTTGGAAACTGATTAAATCTTTGTTGTACTACAAATATTTGAGGAATAATCATCCGCAAGGCACAGGCATGTTGCATTATACTAGATTCTTGATACAATACGGACCGCCTCAGCTTCCTGCATTGGGCAATGTTGACCTTAATATTGGCTAACCTGTTTGTAATGGTATCACATGTACGCTAAACGTTTAAATGTTCAGAAACCCATAATAGCTTTCGTCCTCTTGCGCTGTGAAAACTTCTAATAATCAAATGATAAGATCATATCCTGTGGGGTAATTGTGTTGTACCATGACAGGATAACTGAAAAAACATTCAGTGAAAATCTCACCGAACGGAAATCACTATATGAACGGTGATTGTTTGTGTGCTGGGCGAGACCGTGCCCTGTTCTTCAGGGCTTAGCTGGTCATTATTTCTACTTGTTTCCTTTTAGCTGCTGCCTTTCTTGTTTTATTTTGGGAACCTTTTTTCCCTGAGCCACTATAATTATCAGTCAGTGATTTAGAAGGGAGGGGGGAGCCACTCAATTGACCTTTACACACACACACACACACACACACACACACACATACACACTCTCACACTCACTCACTTGCTCACATAGACTCTCCCTCTGGAAACCTTGAACAAGCAAGGCTTATGTTTGGATTCAGTTTTACCTTAGTCATGCCTCTTTCCAGATACAAGAAACATTTAATTCCACATTTCCTGCTTCTGGCTTTAGGCCTTTGACCAGCAAAGTGAAATGTATTTTTTAACTGCTGTCGGCCAGCCAGCTGCTGAGTTGAGTGAAGAAGAAAAAAAAGAAAGGAAAAAGAAAAGGCAAGAAAAAAGTGGCGGCGGTGGGGGGTGGGGAGGATGAAATGGAAATGTTGCCCTGCTTCTTGAATCTGCAAAGCTGTATGAGGAAATTCAAATCCCCTTAGCACCCACCCCTCTGGAGGGCTTGCGAGCTCCAACCCCAACCGTCAGAGCTGGAGGTGAGGGGTCCTCTGGGCCCAAGCTGGGTGTCTCCCACCCAGTTCTCTGCCTCCTCGAACCCTCTCCCCACACTCAGAGGTAACGGGGCCGTGCTTCCTGCGAGGAGGTCTCCTCAAGGTGTCGCCGTGTCAATGAGGGAATGAAGTCGGTGTCAAGGGTGGTCCCAACAAACAGCCACCGTCGGAATACCCAGACTTCCGTGCTGCTCAGGTTCCCATGGCAACCAAACACAAGTAAAACAAACCTATCTGTCCCAACAATAAAAAAAAAAAAAAATGTTTTCATTAAAGTCTATTTAAAATATTTTTTTTTCCAATGTAAAATATTCGATGCCTTTCGCTCCCAGACAGAAATCCGCAACCTGCCGATGTTGAAAAGGGGATCAAGTCCCCGGCAGAACTGTGCAGATAAAAGGGATTGGGGTAACGTTGGGGACTTTACAGATGAGTCGGGATAAATTCAAGTATGAACAAGATTGCTTTTTTTCTCTCTTCTTCTGCTTGGTTATGCTTTTTATTATATAAACATTAACTGTAATATTACAGTGGGAAGCCATATATTATTTTAGTAAGTCTACACAGAGAGAACAGTTCCCAGTTTTAGCAGCTGTAACATGTTTAAACTCAGTTTGTAATGGGATCTGAAGATAACTATTCCCCATGGGCTGTGTTGATCTTCATGGCTGGCCCCCTGCCAGATGGAGGGCTCGAAACTATTATTCACGCCTCCTTGCACATACCTTGTCCGAGCATGCTCAGTAAATGAATTTTGTTTCTAATACGTTGTAAATTGGGATTTGGTTTTCCCATCATTTACTTGGTATTTTATTAAACGGTGAAATATTATCATAAAGTGGATACGTCTGTACTCGGGAACCTGTACAGTTGTGTGTGTTGAAGGAGCTGAGGTGCGGATCTCTTGGTTAGAAACCACTTTCAGTGGCTCGCTAACAGATAGCCAAACCAAAGAAGTTTCTGCCTGGAAGTCTTAGTTTAAAAATAATTAGGGTTCCCAATATTTGAACAGATTTATGTTGTTTATAAGCCAAGTACATTTTCTTCATTGAGTCAACTTGTCTTATTTAAAACAAATTATGTTTGCTGTATTAAAGTTCATATTTTTAAGGCTGAGTCTTGTATTAATCCCACAGTGAGTCATTAATCATACCAAATGCATTATAAAAACTTTAATCACTGAAGTTGAAACTGAGATTGTAATGCAATCCATCCCTTTTAATTACATCAGCTATTTTTCCCTTTCAGATCAAGAGCTATGTCGCAAAGGGAAAACAGATTAAAACTAGAGCTGTTTGATGTTTCTCTTTTTAGAACAATTTTATGTACTTTGTTTTAAAAGTTATATAATTGAAGTGCTTGAATTTTTCAGCCCTCTGATTTTTGTGGCTTGAGTGGTCTGTCCGCCCTCCTCCTCCCCGGGGACCTCTTTTGTTTGGCAC
The DNA here is from genome assembly GCF_964662115.1 of Mustela nivalis. Classification (NCBI taxonomy): domain Eukaryota; kingdom Metazoa; phylum Chordata; class Mammalia; order Carnivora; family Mustelidae; genus Mustela; species Mustela nivalis. Next base: position 124,764,756 of record NC_139021.1, read on the forward strand.
CCCAAAAAAGGAGATCATACTGGAATCCCTTACCCGCCTCAGAGCTCGGGAGAAGATAGCTAGCTTTCTCAGCCCCACTGTGCTTGCCTTCCATAAGCCTCTTTATCTTCAGTGTTTGGTCTATACTTTGACGTGGATGAAAATATAAACTTCAGAGGCAGGCAGAACAAGGTTCATATTCCATCTCTAACAAAAGGTGTGATACTTGGGCAAATTATTCAGCCTTTCTGGGGCCTCATCTGCCTCATCTGTTAAAAAGGGAGTGATACGGGTGCCTGGGTGGCTCAGTGCGTTAAGCCTCTGCCTTCTGCTCAGGTCATGGTCTCAGGGTCCTGCGATGGAGCTCCGCATCGGGCTCTCTACTCAGCGGGGAGCCTGCTTCCTCCTCTCTCTCTGTCTGCCTCTCTGCCTACTTGTGATCTCCGTCTGTCAAATAAATAAATAAAATCTTTTTTAAAAAAGGGAGTCGATAATGGTAGTCGTGGTCATAGTAGTAGTAAGAACAATGACAGTAACGCTCCGCACAGATGGGAAGATTACATGGAATAATCCACATAGTGTATCGAGGACATTAACCTGGTGCATACAAGTACCTCCCTGGATATCATCGTCATGAAGTCACGGGCTTTGAGTGTTTTGTTCACTGCTGCACCTCAGTGCCGTGAATGCGGCGCACACAGTAGGTGCTCCATAAATCACTGCTGGCAGAACGGCAAACGAATGGCAGCCATCGCGAGTGTGGCTATTATTGCTGTGTTGTTGTTGTTGGCCCTTAGCCAGGTTCCATGAGCTGTGATAATGATGTTAACTTTGGATGCTTCCGTTGGTATCTTTGGTATATAGAGTTACAAAACCAGAAAGCTGTCTTGCAAAGGAGTGTTTCTAAGTTGTGAGGCACTGGTTTTAGACTGAGGAAGTAGAGCCCAGAGCTGTGGAATAAGTTTCTAGAAATCCACTGGTGTTACTGGAGATGGAGTCATTCAATAATCCGCTTGCATTGAGAAAAGAAGCTAAAACCCAGTAGCTTCGATGCTCCTGGAATTGCCTCCCATGATTGATCATCTCTTCTGCTATCCTTCCAGATTAATCCTACCATATGAGAGGTTTATTAAAGGAGAGGAAGATAAGCCCCTGCCTCCAATCAAACCCCGGAAACAGGAGAACAGTTCCCAGGAACATGAGAATAAAACAAAAGTATCAGCAACCAAACGCATCAAACATGAAATTCCTAAGAGCAAGAAAGAAAAAGAGAATGCCCCAAAGCCCCAGGAATCGTCAGAGGTGAGTCGCTGTCCTCCATAGAAATACCTCTGTGAGATCCGTCCTGTCCCAGGTCTTCCGGAGCCCTGCGTCCGCAGCCGGGTCCCTGTGCCCCTGCAGCCCCAGACTGAGAGCACCCCCTCTCCCCCAGCTTCACAGTTCCCCAGAGTGCGGATCTGTAGGTCCATTGGGGCCCTGGAAGGCAGTGCGTGGTATTACATGGGATAGGCCAAGAATAGGATCTAGAAAGAGGGGAACATCCTGTGGAAAACTGAGAGCAAACGCCAGCTTTGCGAGAGAAGGAACCAGAGCTTCAGCCCTGTGAAGCCACGGGACTCTGGTGTGAACAATGTGGCTTCTTTGCCATTTCAGAGTCAGTCTATCCGAGGAGCTGGTGGGCCTCGGAAAACATGCTTTGTGGGTTCTAGCAAGGAGGGATGTTGACACGAGGGGCCGTGTCTCTGCAGGACTGTCCTCGAACCTTCAGAGATTCCTTTGCCTCCTATAACTGACCTCTGTGCACCAGCCTTGGGTTGGGACCAACTTAGAAATATCTTAAGTACATATTATTTATAGGAGAATTTTGAAATTATTCCTCTGAAACCATTATTATCTCTCATGTTAACAGGTTTTTAACCTGTTTCTGAACCTTTTTAAACCAGCCCCATTACCCACAGCCCCCACAGCTCTTTGGTAGAAGCCATTACTCGTCAGTGTATAGCCAGGCATGGAGGCTGATCTGGGCTCTGTTTCAACATGAATAATAAAAAATCCTGATGCCCATAAAAAAAAAAAAACAACAAACTTAGCAGCAACATTTGGAGACAGCATGTTCTAGGATCCAACCCCAGAGGGAATTTTGGTGCTGATATTAAACACCCCCTAAAAATCAAGTTTATAATGAACACATAAGAGACTCTCTAATTAAACACTGGCTCAAAACACACACACACACACACACACACACCAGCCTCCTAACTAGAAATTAATCTACCCAACTGACTCCTGAGTAAGAAGATATTATGAATACCAAGAAAAGACTTTTGTGTTGCCTTCATTTTTGTTTCATAATTATTCTAAGCTTTAGTGATTAAAAAAATGGGGGAAAAAGATGATGGAGAGAGATTTCTAAACATCTGCAAGCTTGCAACATAAATGGCCAAAAGCAAGGAAATTCCAAGTTAAGGCTCACATTCCATTCTTCCTTTATCCTGTTGGCCTGCTGATTTATTACAGGGTTTTGGATCAGTGAGTTCTATTAGATACCATATGTACAGCATTGCCAAAGCACCAGAGGACAAACTGAGGCCAGAGGCCAGCTGACCTTTGAGTGGCTCCACTGTGGAGACGGAGTTTGAAATGGCTGTTTTTGTGAGGTGCGGGAGGGATCCTCAGCCCATCGCCCCGAAGCCCATCAGTGTAGGAGATGCCTGTCAGCAAGAAGAGGGCCGCTCCCTCTGGCTCACAGAAACCCTGAAAGCCCTCAGGCTCCCTGTTTCTTATAGACCCCAGTGCCTCCGGGCATTTTAAGTATCTGGCAGGTCAAAGGGTATCATGATCAGGTCATCTGATCGACTTGGAATCTCACACCCTCTCCAAGTTGACCTTATGGTAAGAACTGCTCCCCACGTCCAACATAGACCCATGTGTTTGACCAGGTGTATTTCTTCTTGTTGACTGTGCATTGGGGGTTTGGATTTTGTTATTGCCATTGGTGTTTTTATTGTCTTTAATTTTTGATATTTTCAGTACACAGCAGTAAACACAATGGAGATAGGAGGGCTTATAAATCCCTTCCAGCCAAACCCACTGTCTTCAGGTCATTGGATTGCAAGTTGCCTGGTGGGAAGGCACAGTGTAACATGTCAAGGCAGATCCTAAAATGCCTAAAAGGGGTCCTTTGCTTTTTTCTGCCTAGCTTTCAGAGATTCGCTAACCTGTTTTCCAGTAACAGCCACAGAACTCTGTAACCAAAGGCCTGGGTCACAGAAACTTCAGTGAGACTGAGTATCCCCTGTAGCTTCACTTCAAACCACAGCCCCATCAGAAACTAACATTTAAATGCAATTTGCCTTTTTTCCCTTGACGTACTCATTTTTCTGTATTTTCATGTAATGCATAAGCTCAAGAGACCAGTGATGATTGTTAATGTGGAACAAGAAATGATATTTGTCATAGAAAAGGCAGCTATTAGTACAAAAGAGAGAGAGTGAGAGGAAGGGAGGGAGAGAGGGAGGGAAGAAAAGAAAGACAATAAGCAAAAGCTCTCAGGTCTAACACATGCCTAAAAGACAGGGACATCTTCGAGCGGATTTAAGGCGAAACATCTCTGAAAGGGTATGATTCCTTAAAATGTTTATTTCTATGCATCCCTCCACCAGAATCCTCAATCTTACCCAAAGATGTTAATGTGTTCAACACTTCTTTTCTTTAACAAAGAACAACGATTAAGGGATGAGATGCAGTGGAGCTGGAGGCAGGGGGGTGCTTGGGAGAGAAGACCAGCTCAATTCAACTATTTTGTGACTGTTCCCTAAGACATGTCAGGACAGAGTGACAGTTTTGAAAGGGCCCGTCAGCCAGCTGGGTCACAGATGGAAAGTTAAAATGACCTTCTAAGGTCAAACTTTGCACAGCTACATAATGCAATGAATGGGTCAAATTGTGCCCATAACCTCGGTCAATACGGACACATAAAGAGCATCCATCTCATTGACTACGGTGTATTCCAGTGAGCAGAAAAGCTGTATTTGGGGCGGTGCTCACTGCCTGAATTTTGATGACTTCATTTTTATCTTTAATAGAAATGTAGTTTGCTGCAGCCTAGAAGGACTTGGAGTCCTTCTGTCCCTCAGGTAGACAGGCTGGTGTTGCATCTGCATAATTTTCCAGTATTTTAACATTTTCTGCATGTCATATGGTGCTGAGTAGAAATTAACACTTACGCGTTGCTAATTTTATGCATCGTACTGAACGCCCTGGGTTGGGATTTGCTCTCTCGGAGAAAGGCAAGGGATTCTAGTAAGTTTGTTGGTCGTTGTTGACGTGGGGTTGGTTGGTTTTTGAAAGAGAGATGCTTAAAAGAAAAAAAAAATCTTTCTCCAAAGTGTCATAAAGCACAACATGTAATTTAAAACCCATTTGGATAATTGACTGATTTGACAAGAAAACAACCTCAGAATTAAACTATATATTAGAATCAAGGAGTGGTAAGATAGTATGCCAAGGGTACAGAACACTTCGCTCTCCTGATAGGTGTCTCACAAGGGACTTGAGAGAAATATGCATTTCTGCCCTAATGTTTCTGTAATTTAGATTTCTTTGTCTAGAGCTGTGGTTGGGGGATAATAAAGCTTTACAGAAACTCCCTGAGCTGATTGACAAGCCTGTTTTCAAGAAAAACTGCTGCGTGTAATATTTTGTTTCATAGCAAAAGTGTCAATGCATTTGGCTTCCTTCTGACTGCCTTTTGAAATATTTTATCAGGCTTCATCAGAGCCAGAGAAGGAACAAGAGACGTTAAATCAGAAGACCGTCACTGAGCCTCTCCCGGCAGCGGATGTGAAGAAGAAAATGGAAGGCTACCAGGATTTTGCAGCGAGGCCCCTAGGGTCTAGAGCAGACCCAGAAAAGGACAGCGACACAGATCAAGGTGCCAACAGTGAGAAGACAGCAGAGGACGTGGGAGAGAAGGGGCCCGCTCCTCCACTCCCCAGTGCCCCCACGGCCCCTGAGAGGGCTCCGGCGCTGGGCTCCGGGGCTGGCAAACAGTCCCTCACTTCCCCCAGTGCTCTTGTGGACTCAAAACAAGACCCCCAGACCTGCTGTTTTACAGAGAACCCCGACAGTGAACTCCAAGAAGCCCCCTTCCCTGGCTTTGCCACGACGCAGCCCCCCCTGGCCAACCAGAGCGAGCTGGAGGATGACAAGCTGCCCGCGATGGCGGACTACATTGCCAACTGCACCGTGAAGGTGGACCAGCTGGGCAGCGATGACATCCACAACGCCCTCAAGCAGACCCCGAAGGTCCTCGTGGTCCAGTCATTTGACATGTTCAAAGACAAAGACCTGACCGGGCCCATGAATGAGAACCATGGACTTAATTACACGCCTCTGCTCTACTCAAGAGGCAACCCCGGCATCATGTCCCCGCTGGCCAAGAAGAAGCTTCTGTCGCAAGTGAGTGGGGCCAGCCTCTCCAGCAGCTACCCCTATGGCTCTCCACCCCCTCTGATCAGCAAAAAGAAACTGATGGCCAGGGATGACCTGTGTTCGGGTCTGTCTCAGGCCCACCATGGCCAGGGTCCCGATCACATGGCGGTCAGCCGGCCTTCGGTGATTCAGCACGTCCAGAGTTTCAGAAGCAAGCCATCGGAGGAGAGAAAGAGCATCAGTGATATTTTTAAACACGACAAGCTCGGTCGATCGGATCCTCACCGCTGCAGTTTCTCCAAGCACCACCTTAGCCCCCTTGCTGACTCCTACGTCCTGAAGCAAGACATTCAGGAGGGCAAGGAGAAGCTCTTGGAGAAAAGGGCGCTCCCCCACTCCCACATGCCCAGCTTCCTGGCCGACTTCTACTCCTCTCCTCACCTGCACAGCCTCTACCGACACACTGAACACCATCTTCACAACGAGCAGACATCCAAGTACCCCTGCAGGGACATGTACAGGGAATCGGACAACAGCTCTTTTCCTTCCCACAAACACCAAGAGAAGCTCCACGTGAATTATCTCACGTCGCTGCACCTGCCGGACAAGAAGGCAGCAGCGGCAGAAGCCCCCACGGATGATCAGCCCACGGATCTGAGCCTTCCCAAGAATCTGCACAAACCCACGGGCAAGGTCCTGGGCCTGGCCCACACGGCCCCGGGGCCCCAGGAGAACAAAGGTGTCTCCCAGTTCCAGGTCATGAACAGCCAGAGTCGGGACTGTCACCCCAAAGCCTGCCGGGTTTCGCCCATGACCACGTCGGCCCCAAAAAGGTACCCGGAGTCGCTTTCCCGCTCGGGAAAACCTCACCACGTGAGACTAGAGAACTTCAGGAAGATCGACGGCATGGTGCACCCCGTCCTGCAGCGGAAGGCCAGCCCCCAGAACATTGGGGCCGCGCGGCCCATCAAGCGCAGCCTGGAAGATTTGGACCTGGTGATTGCGGGGAAGAAGGCCCGGGCCGTGTCTCCCCTGGACCCGGCCAAGGAGGCCTGCGGCAAGGAAAAGGCCTCCTCGGAGCCGGAGAGTGAGGGCGGCAAGGCGGCGCATGGTGGCCACGCGGGGGCCGCGTCCGAAGGCCACAAGCTCCCGCTCTCCTCCCCCATCTTCCCAGGTCTGTATTCCGGGAGCCTGTGCAGCTCGGGCCTCAACTCCAGGCTCCCGGCCGGCTACTCCCATTCTCTGCAGTACTTGAAAAACCAGACCGTGCTTTCTCCGCTCATGCAGCCCCTGGCTTTCCACTCGCTTGTGATGCAAAGGGGGATTTTTACATCGCCGACAAATTCTCAGCAGCTTTACAGACACTTGGCCGCGGCCACCCCCGTAGGAAGTTCGTATGGGGACCTTTTGCACAACAGCATTTACCCTTTAGCTGCTATAAATCCTCAAGCCGCCTTCCCTTCCTCTCAGCTGTCGTCCGTACACCCCGGTACAAAACTGTAAGCCCACCTCTGCCCGGCCTCCTGCGCTGCGGCGTGGCTCACGGAGCTTCCCTCCCAACCCTGGGGGGTGCCGGTTTGTAGAATTAGAAGTCAGGATTTCTTCTAATCCGGGGGTGAGATCAGTCCCAGCCAAAGGAGCCGCCAAGGGGAGGTGAACATACCTGATTTTTCTGGGACGACTCCAGCCTTGGCTGGTCAGTCTCGAGCCCCTTCCTACACAGATGCCCTTGGACCTACATGGTTCGCTTTGCACGAGGGTCTCGTGAAGGGACGTATGTGTACCCGGGAAGAATTTAGAAGACCCCGTCTTGAGTTCCGATGGTCAGGAACAATCTGGGCAAAAAAAAAAAAAAAAAGTTGGGGGGGCAGGCATTTCACAGGAAGGGGCAAGGAAGACTGGCAAGAGTCTGCCAAGGGATGCCCCTCTTTTCCTAAAACTCTCCAAGGTTCAATCAATGCAATGTATAGTGGAACTTCAATAGATCTTTCCTTTTGACACTATTAAACAATCCAGAGAAGTAAACACTGTTAAAATGACTGTATATATTTGCTTCTTAAAACTACCCGTATCACTGTTTGCTCACCTAATTTATATACAGGTAGTTCCATTTTCTCCCAGTTACTTCTTGTCTTTTTTTTCTTTTTCTTTTTTTAATTAAACAGTATCGCTTTTGTTTGCAGGTCTTTTGGTTTTGTTTTGTTTTGCTTTGTTTTGTTTTGTTTTGTTTTGTTTTGTTTTCGAGGCTGACTGACTGTCCTAGTTGTTGATGTGTGTTTGTAATTTTTCCACATCTTATCATTTTGAGCAGCTTTGGGTGGTAAAGTTATTGTTTACAAATTGAAGCAACTGATTCTAGTGGAACAAACGAAAAAGAAACAGTTGAGCACACAATAGTGCAAAGAATGTTCCTTTGCAGATCCGCAACTTAAGGATTTTGTTCCTCATAAATGGCATAGTTGAAAGAGCTTATACACTGCTCACCGGCCAAATGCTTTGCTTTGAAGTATTGGGTTATGTGAAAATATCGAGCATTGTACTTACCTTATCTAGGCTGTGAAACTGTCCTACATACCAGAGGAATCATAAAAACAAAAACCTCACTGGCAGCAAGTCGCTGAATTACAAGAGTCTAGAGGACATATTTGTGGGCTGCACAGATATTTTAGGAATTTCAGAAATTAGAACAGAAGCCAAAATGATTTACATTGGTGTTGGCACTGATCCCTTTAAACAGTGTGGGAAAGGGGGTTGGGAAGAAGATGGAGCTCGTCGATCCGGAAGAGAAGGAGCGGCTGGAGGCCCGGGCGCCAGTTACCTTCCCTGGGCCGTGGTCTTTTGAGTAGTAGGTAGTCACGTTGCCTTCATCGAATTGGTTTCTTGTTGTTCCCAAGAAGAACCTCCCAGGCCCCATCTTTGGGGAGAAATTGGCATACTGGATGACCCATTTCAAAAGCAAGTCATCTTCTTGGGGTTTATGGGGCGTTAGATTCGGGTGTATGCGTGCCCACTTGGTGGCGTGTGTCATGTCTTTAACCACCTGGCAATACGGTCCACCTTACGATTTCTTTTGTCACTGGAAGAAATGGTCAAGTTGTTCACGCAGTCAGATGTGCAGAGTGTGTACTGTCATTCTTGCCCCATTGTTCCATTCGCTGCTGAGCTGTAACATCAAGGTGGATGCGTTTTTCTAAGCGTGTTAAAAGTCCATCGATACAGAGTGGATTTTCTTTCCGAGTCCCATCCCTGCTGATAAGACTGCTTTGATGAACTCCCCAGCCAACCCTCCCCTCCCCCCAAACTCCCAGTAGACAGTAGAACCATAGTTAACCAGTCTTTTACCTCTGAGATATTTAATTCTATGAAAATTGATGACAATTTTCAACTTCTAAGTAGGTAACTCGACTGCAAAATAATCACAACTGGTAAACAAGGACACTGCGGCTCTTAAACAAAGCCATGCATGCCGTGCATTTGTATTGAAATGTCTCCATGATATGAAGCCAAATATTCAATGTAACATACTTAATATCCAAAGGTGGAAACAAAAGAATGTAGAGATCTAGTGTTAAGAGTTCCATTTGCTTCAATTAATTATTTACCTTCCTGTGGAATTTCACATATATATATATATTTACATATATATATATATATTTAATAGAACAATAGATAGACTAGTAGAATATAGATTATAAATGTGTGAGTGCAGATTATCCTGCTATTGCACAAGATAGAGGGGGAAAGAGATCTCAATTCCAGCTGGCAGAACGCTAGCCAGGACACCTAGTAGAAAGTTGCACTAGACTGAATGGTCACAGAATCAGAGGACATGGAAGAACACGGAATCTCCAGGGTTTCCGCAACAGACATGGGCTAGATCGTGCACAGTCTCTAGGAGTTTGTTTCTCCAAGAAATGGGGCCGCCTGTCCCTGGTGGAGCTCACCTATCCATTTGGAATATGGGCATTTGTTTTCCCCGCTACAATGATTTCAGTCTGGTTTCATCATGTTGGAATTCGATCACACCATTTTTCAAACAATGTTAACATAGTCCAGCTTTTGTTTTTCTCATCTCTTCCGAGAGGAGACTCACTGTTTCTGTCTGAGGAAGCTCATACCCTCGGCAAAACATCAGGACGAATAAAGAGAAATGGGGGTATACATTCCCAACAGAAGCAGTGTGTTATTTGTTTTAAAACTCCGAACAGAGATCTTGGAAATCTTTCAAAAAGACCATTGAATTCTTCATTGGCTGAGAACTACATTTTAAAAAGTCTTAAATAGGGCTTTGTTTGCATTGTTTGAGTTCAAGGGGCCTTATTATTGAATGGAATTGCACAAGCCTTTCTTTGTGCAATCAAACCATTGTTATTGGTAGTTTAGTAAAGGAAACTGTGGAATCTAATTGGCAATGGAGTCATAAATCTATTTACTGAGCGTGGCTTCCAAGAAATGTTGCAATTCAAAATAGCACTAAGTCCGTGATTTACTGGAGATTTGGAGATTCTAAATAATATTTAAAAAAAAAAAAAAAAAACCTTTCCGTGCAACTTCTGGTTTAACTTTTGGCAACTCAAAAAAAAAAACAGAAAAACAAAACAAAACAAAAAAAGAAACAAAACAAAACAACAACAAAAAAAACACCCCAGCCCAGCTGAGTTTCAGAATTTAGTATTCTTCTAGTAAGTGATTGGAACTTGTAATATTTGCCACAGGACTGACTTATTTATTTACTAGCTAGAAGCTCTTAAGTTCACTTGTTTATCAGGGCATATACAGAAGGGTTTATTAAAACTCAATGTTGACTTTACAACTTTCTGACCTGGTGCATGAATTCTCAAGTACTGTATTTCAGTGTGTTGGTGTGTCTGATGGAAATTTCAAGGTGATCCCACAAGAATATTTTATGTAGTGTGCCTTCAAAGAGAACCATTTCTTTCTCTTCACATGTTGTCCCACAAAGTCACATTTGGTGGTGGTCAGCCAAGTCCCATCTGGTCCAGTTTCACTCTTGTCCCAGTTTTAAAGAGAAATGGGAACAAGTTTGCCCTGGTGAGACCCACACCATTGCAATGATTATCTTGAGCACTTAATTCCAGTGTTGGCTGTTGATGTATTTGATATTCTGCTTGTCTCCCCATGGTTGAAATATGTCTGAAAAATAGCAGCATAATCTCTTGGCTGTTTATACTTTTTTAAACTTTCCTGTGTTGTAAATATTGTATACTTTTGGTGATTCCAGCTACGTAACCTCTATGCTCTGTAAGGTGATTATTTGTATATAGCAACATGGCCCAGTGATATTACATAGTTTCCCAATGGAGAGGTTATTGAGTAACCTTTGCATTAGTTTAAACACTACCAGAAGAATGCTGAGCCAAACTATAAACACTCAATTTTGTATGTTTTCCAAATTGTACTTATTACTGCTTTTGATACTGTATTACGTGCCAATAGTTTCCCAATCACATAGCAGGCAAGAGATATTTTGTACTTTTTGATCCACTGTAATATTTAATAAAAAATGTTACTATCTGTTTCCTTTTGGGTGTGAGCAATCTGTTACTTCTTCCTGAGACGTCCAGAGGCCTCACAAGGGTTCTTTCCACCCCCTTGTCTCCAAATTGGATCCCAGCAGTGATGATGATGATGGCAGTGATGTTGAGGATGGTGTCTGTAGTTTGTTGACAGCCTGCTGGGTGCCCGGCTGGCATCCAATATCTTTAGTGTTCACAACCCCATGTGAATACAGGTATGCCCATTTTACTGATGAGAAAACTACAGCTTAGAGGGGCAAATCAACTCACCCCAGATCACATGACCAACACACCAGCAAAGTCAGGAATTGAACCCAGAGCTCTTAAGTCTATGACTTCCTTTGAACACCATAGTCCTCTCCTGGAAGATAACAAAAGTCCACTGTCTACTTAGCCCACAAAGAGTTGTTCATACCTCAACTGCCAGGCATAATGTTAGGAGCTGGCAATATAATGGTGAGGAAAAGACAAATATTGTCTCTGGAGCTTATATATTTTATGAGAAAGAGTTAATCTAGTAGTTACCCATATAAATACAAAACCTCACCCTGACCTAGTTCCAGGGGAGAAGAGGGTGGTAACTAAAGTGATAAATGAAGAGGAAGTAGTGACTCAAATGACATGTGAAGGATGAGTATGAGTTGACCAGGTGAGAGAAAACTGGGAGAAGAGGAATCCAAACACAAGGCACCATGTATGCAAAGGTCCTGTGGCAGAAACAAGTTTGGCTTATCAGGAATCAAAAAAAATAAAAGAGAGAAAGAAAGAAAGAAGAATGAAAAGGAAAGGAAAGAAATACCTGTGTGACAGAAGCATGATTTACAAGGTCCAGGGAATGAGGTTGAAGTAAGGTGAGAGAGTATTACAGGGGCCACATTGGTAGAGCTAACAGACCAGCTGAACGTTTTGGTCTTTTTCCTAAGAAGAGGTTGAAGCAGGGTGGTAACTTGTTCAGATTTCTTTCAGTGTCGCTTTCTGTGGGAAGGCAGATGGAGAGCAATCTAATATATTCTACACTCCACCATCCCAAATGAAATGACCCGTGCTTCTCCCAGCTCCAAGTAGCTGGGAGAGCAGAATGTTCTGACACCTGATGAAGATAGAGTCCTGACCATCCATCCCTTCATCCTCTGCCTCAGTCTCCCCGCTGGTTTGGCTCAGCTTACTATGAGTTGAAATGAGGCATTCACGAAGTAGTACTCTGTGTGCTCCCTTCTTAGTGGGTCCCAGAGATCAGGCCTGGGGAGAAGTTGGACAGACTTTGGTGGGGGTCCTGTTTTACAACACACACCATCTGGTCAGGATGGACTAGAAATAGACAGGAGAGAGTAAGCTGCTAGCAGGCATGTCACCACAACTCTGGGTCTGGGGAGCGGGAAACAGCTATTCTGACAGAAGACACTAGATGCTTTTTCTTATCAGGGAAAGGACCAGCAGGAATTGCAGCAACATGTCCTGGGCTTCACCCTCTTCTTGCCGGCTATCACCCCTTTGTAAATCCAAACACTCCAGACCCAGGTAGGACCCCAGCCCTGTGCTCGCCTTGCCTTTTCTTGGCTCTGGTTCACGTGGATTTCACTGTATCACGTGAACTGCTATGAGAACATCAAACAAATGTTCTCCCATCTATGACACATTCAGCATTTATAGATCTGATACTTGAATCATACACAACAGGAAACATCATGATAAGTTATCTATTTTTACCAGGCCTGGCTGGCAAATACTGTTGGGAAGGAGGGTGCTTTTGCTAAAGATGTCACTCGTAGTGCAAAAGCAATGAAAATGTCCAATGATTTATTCTAGGAAAGTGGCCAAAGTTGACAAATGTTTTAGGGCAGATAGTGACCAGGAAGTGGGTGATCGTTTACATCAACAAGTATATAGCGGCAGGAGGTAGGGAGTGGGGTGAGGGGTGACCTCTGGCTAGCACTAATGTGAAAGAAAGCAAAGCCTTCAAGACTGGCCTAGGGAGTAGAATAAATCACATTATTTTGGGCTTTGCTAATTCAGAATTCCTGAATTTTGGAATCTCTAGACTAAGTGCTGGGATAAAAAGAAACATTCCAAAGTATTTGTTTAACCTGCTTAAAAGAACAAACTATTTTTAATCAAGTTAACCATAACCCTAGGCATTTGGCCAACTGAGTAAGGACAAGGTGATCTGTTCCCTGAGGCATCCATACAACAACTACTACTATTTTAATTATTGTTGAAATTCTCTCCAGAACAGAGCTGTCCAGGGGAACTTCCTGCATGGTGGAAATGTTTTATAATTCAAAGTTTTCCAATGCTCTAGCTACTGATCAGTGTGACTACTGAGCCCTTGAAAATGTGCCTCATGGGATGGAGGAACTGACTCTAGTTCTATTTTATTTATTTATTTAAATTTAAATAGCCTCCTGTGGCTAGTAGTTCTTATATTGAACAGCACTGCCCCAGAAGGTGCAATGGGTCAGTGTACAAGTGTGGTTATAGACCCTGTTACAGCCAGGTCAATATCTGCATGCAAACTTTAATACAAACACTAAAGCAGGGGCACCTGGCTGGCTCAGTCCGTGAAGCATCTGCCTTTGGCTCAGGTCATGATCCCAGGGTCCTGGAATGGAGCCCCAGATCAGGCTCCCTGCTCAGCGGGAATATTGCTTCTTCTTTTCCTCCCCATTTGTGCTCCCTCTCACTCTCTTTGTCATTATTTCTGTCTCTCTCTCTCTCTCAAACAAACAGATAAATAAATAATCTAAAAGAAAAATCCCTAAAGCAGACAGCATTGAGTCTCTTGGCTAAACTCCATTCATCAGTTGAGGGTGGCTATAAATTTAACACTATTTAACACTATTTTTCACTATTAACACATCACAGGCATTTAAACACCCAAGTAAATGAGCAAATAAATCATTGAGAACACATCAAGAAAGAAGTCTCCAGTTATGACATTTTGTCATCAAGTCCTGCTTTTTCTCATCAATCTGATTGTGTAAGGCTGGACCGTGACTTCCAGAAAGTCTGCCATGTTGGTGAGGCCACACTGCTTCACTCCATGGGAACTCGATCTTCACTTCTGGGGACAGGGAGAGTCTTCAGCAGCATGACGGAGGGTCTCAAGTGAGGAGAGGCGTCCCCTGGGAGCAAGAGTGGAGAACTCCATGACACAACGTGTTCAGTGTCCCAGTCGTACTTCAAACCTGGGTGTGTCACTTTATTTCTCCTTCACACACAGTGACAACAACTAAGAACACAGAGTGACAACTCGGTATGTATGTGACAGACACTGCTTTATGTGTTTTGTTCTCCTTGCCTTTTTGTTTGTGTTTCGATATTGATTCATTGATCCTCAAGCATCTCATGATGTAGATACTGTATTTATTCCTACTTTATACTTGAGTGAAACAAGGCCGTAACTGAGCGTTTGATGTTTGCATGATGTTTGGCCCTGCGTTACCAGAGGACTCTTTCTGAGTTTTTCTTACTACATCCATCATTTCTTCTTCTTTTTCCTGCCACCCTGACTCAGAAATTCAAGTGGTCAGCCAGAAATGTTGCGTAACACCCTAAAGTTGTTTGTCAATTAATGAGGTGAAAAAGAGACAAGGCACCAAAAGAGAGTATCAGGAAAGGAAAGAAGTAGACTTTTTAAATTATTAGAGAATAGCGTTAACTTTAAGATTCAACATTGGAAAAGTTAGAAGAAAGAGCTATTTTCTACCAAAATAGAAATTAATAAAAATTTCCCAAGGTGGGGGGGTGGGATCCCCAATGACAATGAAAAATTTCATCAGGAGTCAGATAGTTCTCCACAAAAAAGCACTAAGTCCCAATGGCTTTGAGAACTTCATCAGAGACTTGAAAAGGAGATAAATTACTCAATCCTTTTTATGGGTTTATTTTGACCTTGTTACCCAAACTCAAAAAGGACAGTGAAAGGAAAAAAAAAAAAACAACAGATCAGTCTTACTTATAAACCAGATGCAGCAATCCTAAGTAAAATTTCAGAAAATTGTAGAAGTTTATGTTTATATATTTATATATATACACACATACACACATAAATATGTATTCTATATATATGTACATGCATAATACACTAAAATGTCATGAATATTTGAAACGTATTAAAAACAGTATTATAGCATTACCAAGCAGAGTTTATCTTAGAAATATAAAGTTGGTGAAATATTAATAATTCTATTAATGTAATAACAGGCAAAAACCAACTGGAAGAAAGTTCAGGCAGGCACATACCTCAAACAATACACAATACACAGATGGATTTCAAAGAAGAAAACACGAGAGCACCATTTTATAATCCAGGGGTGGGAAAAGCCATTCTAACCATGACTCAAAATTCAGAAACTATAAAAGATGATTCTCTATGTAAAAATTAAATTTCTATATGCAAAAAATTAGCAAGTTCAAAATGCAAATTTTATGTTGGTAGTAAATACTGCAACTCATAAAAATCTTGAAGAATATGGGCAAATGACAACAAAATGTCCAGGTCTTAAGTGTACAGTTTGGTGAACTTTGATAAATGTGTCTTTGTTTAGTGAACTTTGATAAATGTGTCCAGTCACATGAGCAAGGCGACGAACAAAATACAGTTCACCTCTATTTTAGCGGAATATTTTCTCATGACACTATCCAGTCAGATGACTTACTCTGACCCTGTAGGCAACCACTATCCTGATTTCTATCATCCGATTTGCTTTACTTATTTTCAGCACTCTTAAAAATTGAGAACACCGAGCACCTAGGTGACTCAGTCGTCAAGCGTCTGTCTTCAGCTCAGGTCTTGATCCCAGGGTCCTGGAATCGAGACCCACATTGGGCTCCCTGCTCAGCAGGAAGCTTGCTTCTCGCTCTCCCACTCCCCCTGCTTGTGTTCCCTCTCTCTCTGTGTCTCACTCTGACAAATAAATAAATTTTTAAAATCTTAAAAAAAAAAAATTGAGAGCATAAAAGTATTTACCATCATGTCACTACTTTTATTTAACACAGTACTGTAGGTCCTTTGCACTGTGGTCTGACAGGAAAAGGAAATAACAGGTATAAGCTTTAGAAAGGAAGAAATAGAGTTGAAAAATTTCATAACAATATGATTGCTTACCCAGAAAATCTAAGAATATTTACAGATAAATTATTATAATGAATGAGGGAGCATAGCACATTTGCCAGATTTAAGACTAAAATACCTGAGTTCATAATATTTTGATCTACCAGCAACAATGGGAAGGATACTTTAAAAAAAAAAATTTCTTTTAGAGTAGCAATAAAACCAAAAGTTACCTAAGAATAAATCTCACAAAATAACTTGGAAAGCAATGTGGCAAAATCTAGTCAAGTTGTAGATGTGTTTACCGTAAACTCAGCCAGCACGCTGCTGGGTAGATCGGGAGAGCCCTCCCTCTTGGACTAAAAGAAGTAAGTAGGGGGGTGCCCATTGCAACAGGGGTTCCCATCACACACAGAGGAACCCGGAGACCCCAAACCACATAAAGATCCATTAATAAAGGACAGATAAGGAAGTATATGGATTAATATACGGTAGTTACCATGAATATTTTGAATATCTATGTAGCAATGTAAGGAATCAAAAACTTGATTCTGAGTGAAAAAGTTGCAAAAAAGCTCACACAGTATGGTAAGAATTAAAAACATAAACCAATAGGGTAATATGGCTCATGAATATATTTAAGGACTATATGAAGTCATAAACAGCAATGTGTCCATGCCACATTATTTATGGGAGGGAGGAAGGAGAATCTGTCAGGGGAGGAGTCCTTCAGCAGCCTATAAAATTCACTTCTTTTTGAAATCTGGAGTGAAATGGCAAAAAGTTAATATTTATTGAATTCCAGTGGAAAGGAATTAGTGACGTATTATGATTTAGTTTGTATATTTGAAATTATTCCTACTTCATAAAATAATCTAATTGACACCTAACGCTGCATGTGAAGTAAAGATACTTAGATTTGCGGCCCCGGAGCCTCAGTAAGCCCGTCTGTAAATGGGGGGGGGGGGTAAATAACCGGTGCCCGCCCTCCTGTCAGTGTCGCTGTCAAGATGCCAGAACCCTCCAGAGCCGTGAAGTCCAGAGCAGCCGGCATGGCTGCTGCCGGCGTGAGGCAGCGCGGGTCCGCCCCCTCCAGGGGGCACCGTTCACGTGGAGAGGACCAAGTCCCTCGCGGGCGTCAGCCCCTGGCTGACAGACTCGGATGCTTCGAGCCCACGCGCCCTCCTAACAACCCAGAGAGACAAGTAGATGAGGGACTAGAAAGGCTAAGTGCCTGCCCCACGGCTCCTGGGGAAGTGAGTAGAAGACACAAGGTCGGATCCAGGCCCATTTCATTCCAGTGCCTCAGCTCCCGATCCCGGGGAGCCTCAGCGCTCGCACAGAGATAGCTCCCAACGCGCGCCTACAAGACCCCTTCCTACTCTCCTGTTCCTCCCCACCCCGCCTACCTTTCAGGTCGCCGAATAGAAGCTTGAGGGCCGGGTGTCTCCTCAGGGGGGCTCAGATCTCCCGCAGATAGCTCCGCCCTTCAGGGCTCCTCAGCCCCAGTCCTCAAGGGCACGGCCCTTCGCGTCCGACTAGCTGGGGCTGGCCGGCGATTAGTAGACTGGTGCCCATGGCCTGAACAAGAACACCCTTCTGCTTTTCTTTTGAGGCAAACCTTTGCAGATTTCAGGAACAGAATGGGCATGATTTCCAGTTAGGCTTCTAACCCCTGTGTGGGTGGGACAATGCTGGGCCGTGGAACAGCAAACATGCCTGCCCAGAGGAGGAGGATGAGAATAGGGCAGGTGTAGGTGTCCAGACTCTCTCCTGAGAAACTGAGGCTGCCGAGTAACGGGCTAGTTTCCACGAGCCAAGAGGATTCATTTACAATTCGTCCTCCTCTGTGTGTGTGTGTGTGTAACCTAGGTACTCTGCTGAAGAGCTCCCACATTTATAATCTCATAACAATCCTCCGGGGTTTTGTGATTACACCTTCTTTACAGAAGGGGAAACTAAAGCTCAAAGAGGTTGCACAACTTGCCAAAGGTCATCTAGAGCAATTATGGCATGGCTGTAATACAAGCCCAGACCTTCTGCTCTAAGAGCACATCTTAGACCATCATCTCTTCTTTTTTTGTTGTTTTTTTAAGATTTTATTTTTATTTACTTATTTGACAGAGAGAGATCACAAGTAGGCAGAGAGGTAGGCAGAGAGAGAGAGGAGGACACAGGCTCCCTACCTAGCAGAGAGCCCAATGCGGGGCTCGATCCCAGGATCCTGAGACCATGACCTGAGCCGAAGGCAGAGGCTTTAACCCACTGAGCCACCCAGGTGCCCCATCATCTCTTCTATCTCACAGAAGCTTCAAAGAGGCAGGATGCTTTGCTGTCTAACAGAAGAACGTCCTACTGACTTCCTTCATTCCTGAGGTTCTGGGCATGCTCCCTTACTTCTTATATAATACCTGATTTCTGAAGACTGGCCGCTCTACTCATACCCAACCAAGGCATATTCGGGAACTAAGTCCAGCTTCCACCAAGTTGGGAAGTTATTTTAGTTTAGAAGGGAACCAAGGGTCAAGGGTCTTCACCAGGTTTAACATCTTCTTAAGAAAGCAGCTTAGATCTGGGGATATCAGTGCAGTGGAGGAAAAACGGACTTCTTGCATGCTCTGATTTAGTGACCTTGTGAGACGAACGTCTGTCGATCCTTTGTTGCAGTGCAAACAAGGCACTGAGTTCTTCATGTGCATTATTCCATTTTTCCATTGAAACTTCTTCTAGAGGAGGAAACCGGGGCTCAGAAAAAGTAAGTAATTGGCCTATAGTCGCCCAACTAGAGTGAACACTGATTGTGAGCACAGGATGAATGACTTGTGTCCAAGGGCCCGGCCTCCGCCCTGAGCTGCCCCCAGCATGGATTCACCTCTCAAGATTTGCACCTTTATCAACAGGCTCTCTATGGGGGTAAATGTGAGGCCCACATCCGGGCGCTTGGTCTCTCTCTGTCTGGCCTCTTGGTGACTGCTGTTCTCCAGCTTCTCTGGGTCTACCACCCAGGCTTTGGGACGTATATCTTTGGGAGGTTCTTTTATTTATTTATTGTATGTTCTTGCTCTATTGCCACACACCGTCTGTGGCATGTTTGTACTTAGCCATTTGCTCTGCGGGCCGTGGTCCAGCCACACATCACAACCTTCTTCCAAAACCTGGCCTTCTATGTCCAGCCTCACGTGGACGAGGAGGAAGAACCCATAGAAAGCACAAATGATCAAGTTCCTCCACCCAGCTCGAACTAAGACCTATAAAATCACTTTCCTGGGAAGTGAAGCCATTATGAATCTTTAAAGTTAAAGATGGAGAGTTTAAATCACTCACGGTTCACAAAGGCAAGGAAAAACCACAGCCATCTCCTGGGTCCTCATTTATTCCATCATTAAAAAGTGACGTGATTTTTATACTGAAAATAAGGCAGATATGTTATGTAATCAAAGGCAAAATTCTTCTGAGTTTTAAGAGTAGAACCAAAGACATCAAAAATACCAATTTGCAGCAGGCTGCCTTAGGCTGCAATCCGACAGAAACTCATTGGGTGGCTCCCTGTGCCAGGCATAGTGATGAACTCCCAATTATAGCACTGGGTAAGGCAGCGCTTGTCTGTTTCTTCTGGAGCTTGAAATCTAGCAAGGAAAACAGCTATGGAAGCAGTACTTCTAAGTATGTTGAGTATTACAAGAGACCACAGTCAAAGACCACAGTCATAGAGCAAGGGCAATGGTAACTTCAAGGAGTGTTCAGGGAAGGCTTCTTGGAGGAAATGACTTTCAAGCAGAAATCTGGGAAGTGATGAATCGGGAAATAAGATACATGAAATCTCACAAACAGGAGAGCGTGGGTGTTCTAGAAATTGAGAAAGAGCAGAGGGATCAGTGATTGGGGTGGGAAAGCAAGACTTTTGAGGCGAGTGCTTGAATAAGGAAGTACAAATGCACTAGCTTAGTGTGTCACAACCATAGTACGACTTGCCATACAACGGGAACAACAAATATTGGTCAAATAAGTGATCTGACAAATATTACCACTTCAGGGATGATTTACATTCTAAAAGAGAATACCAGGCCCAGAAAACCTGAGAAAATCACTGGAAAACAATATGAGACAATAAGAGAATTCATATATGAGTAGATATATAAAACCAATGCTTCTTAGAGATTGTGGTAAAAGAAAAGATCTCATTTAAAATAGCAACCATCAAGAGTCCTAGGCATGAATTTAACATGTAATCTGCAGGGCTTTTATTAAAAACTTTAATAATCTATCAACAGACCCAAAGATGGTTTAAGACATTGAAAAACAAAGTATTGTCTCTGATTGGAAGATACTAGTTCTTTCTACATTAATTTAAAAAGTGCAATGAAATCTCAATTAAAATAGCAATTTTTAACTTAACAAATTGATATTTTAAATTTTTTTGCGTGAAACAGATGTTTAAGATTAATCCTAAAACTTCTTAAAAATCAAAGACAAGAACCAGCCCTGGCTGATATCAGCCAAAATCATTTCAAAGCTGCAATAACAAAAATTGTGCATTAGGAGGCAAAGATAGATCAATGAATAAGAATGAAGGGTCCATAAATGAAACCAAATTTGTGTGGAAACGTAACTTTTGAAATGGTAACACTTTAAAAATATCGAGGAGAAGGTGATTAGTCAATAAATGGTATTGGGGCAATGGGCTAATTGGAAAGAAAAATAAAGCTGGGTCTCTACCTTATTTATTACACTAATATCAATTCTACATGGGTCAGAGATTCAAATGTGAAAAAGAAACTATAAGAATTCTGGAAGGCCTTACTAAGTTGGGCTCAAAATCCAGGAGCCATACAGGAAGAGACTGGTATGTTTGATTCCATACGCACTAAAATTTGGGGGGGCAAAAATATACCATAAACCAGAGAAAAGACAAATGACAAGCTGGGAAAATATTTAACTCATGTGATAGGAAAAAGGCTCATTTCTTTCATTTTTAAAAAGCTTGTGCAAGTAAAATAGAGACAAGACAAACAATGGTATCAGCAGTCAATTACCAAAAAGTGAAATAAAAAGTAGTCAGTCAATAGGAAAACACACTCAACATTACTAAAATAAAAGTTATGCACATGAATTGGCAACAAGAGACCTTTTTGTACTCAGATTGTTAGAGAATAAAGTGAGGAGGCCCATCCTGAGAAGACTGGAAAGGCGAGCTCAGGTAGTCTCTGGGCCCTGGGGAGGGTGAGCAGCCGGTCCACTGGTGGAAGGAAACGTGGCAAAAATGATTTTTTAAAAGTTACTACTATAGACCGAATGTTTGTGTCTTCCCCACATTCTCGTTCAATCCTGACCCCTGAATGTGATGGTATTAAGAGCTGGGGACTTTGGTGTGATCAGGTCAAGAGGCGGAAACCCCATGAGTGGGATTACTGCCTTATAAAAGTGACCCCAGAGAGTTCCCTCAGCAGTCCCGCCATGTGAGGGCACAGAGCAAAGACAGCCTTCTATGAGCCAGGAAGGGTTTCTCACCACAAATCTGCTGGCACCTTAACTTTTGTACTTCCCAGCTTCCAGTACTGTCAGAAACAAATTTCTGTGATTTATAAGCATCTCAGTCGTGGTATTCTCTTATAATAGCCTGAGTGGACTAAGATAGGTATGTATCATTTAACTCAGCAACTACTCTGCTAGGAATTTACCTGTACAAATATACCTACAGAAGTTGGTGAGGCAATATGTATAAGAAATATATTCCTATATTACTTAAATACCTCTTGCAGGGAGAGAGACTCATTGACTGGTTATGAAAGTAGAACAAAGCAAAAAAAAAAACAAAAAAACCCAACATGTAGAGGTATATTCATTGTGACATTGTTCATAAGAGCAAATCCCAAAGCTAAAGTACAGGGTCCCCATGTGACAGGTTCTTCCGCAGCTGTGAAGAAGAGCAAAATAGATTCGTGCACAGAGACAGGGAAAAAGCACGTATAGGACCATGGGTCCATCATCATCCCTTTTCTGTCACAGTTTTACAGGAAAAGATACATACAAACAGATGACGATAGGTAGATTGACAGACTTATACACCAGTACAGACATAAACAAATTTTCTTAAAAACAATAAAAAACAACTTATCTCTGGGCAGAGACACAGGCTTGAGGGACGAGGCTTTTACCTTTTGTTTTGTATTTTGCTCTACTATTGGTAGGTTTTAAGTTTATAGAATACTTACATTTATTAAAATATGAACGTGGATTACCTAGGGAGTGGGATCATGGCTTTTTTTCTTCTTTGGATGTCCATGATTTTAAGACGAAGTTTGAGCAGTTGGGGGATGTGATAAAGAAAAACACAGCAGGTGAAGTCTTGGCCTATCATGGCTGGAGCTGCACGAGGAGGTGTTTCCAGAAGTGGGGGACGTCTACCATCCCCCAGACTTCCCCACTTGCCTCCTCTAATGATGGTCCCTTCACACATAACCTTCAGGGAACTTGCTGCAGCATCAAGAGTTAAAATAAGTAGAAGGAAATCAGGCTTTAAAAGAATGTCACTCCTATTTGTGTAAGCATTTCCTCTCTATAGATAAAATTGAACTAGATGACAAAAACAGACGCAGGTTCAACTCATGCCTTCTCTTCTTCTCAGCTTAGTTGGACGGACTAAGATGGCTCTCACCCATTCTACCTTCTTATGGGCCCTGTGTGCCTCAGTGGCCCAAACATGTTGAAAGGTACAATGGGCATATCATCTTGCCTCTTGAAATGGACCTAGAATCTAGTCTCCCATTCAAATCTTAGGCCAAATGGAATTGATGTGACCCAGGAGAATGCTTCCTCCCTTCCTGTCTCTCCTTCAAGGTCAAAACTATTTCAAAACCATGTGTAGTAGACATGACTTATTCTAGTGCACAATGAGAAGAGGATGAGGTTGGTTTCTCAACCTTTCAACCTGTTGAGCCCACGAAGAAAATTTCTGCCTTCTTCCATTTCCTCCCAATGAGGCAAAGCACTATGGTGTCGTCACTGTGTGTCAAAGATTCAGGAGGGCTCCTTTCTGCATTCTTGGATCTTCTCTTAACCTCTCTGGGCTTCAATGTCTTCACTAAAGAACAGGAACATGGGACAGCATGGAGAAGGAAGGGGAGGAATTGCTTAGAGAAGTTCTTGGGTTCATTCTCCTATTTGTGGTTTCTTGTGGTCCTTGAGGCATCAGAGGGTTCATTTCATCACTTACTTATTCCATAAATATCTGTTGAGCAACTCCCCTGTACAGGTCACGGGTTAACCACTGGAAATACCATGGTGAAGACAACATGAAGAAGTCAGATAACTTCAGAAAGGGATAGGAGCTGCAAAAAAAATATCACTAGGAATGGGCTAGAGCATCCTGGGGGTGAGGCAGCTGGTCGAAGAGGTGGGTCCAGGAAAGCCCCTCTGAGGTTCGAGTTTGTGCTTAGCCCCCATAAGTTGCTGGCCACACCCTGGCTCTGTGACCGGGAATGCACACTCGTCCTTACTGTGAGCATGTTTCCAAGATGGCTGCCCCCAGTATCTGAGGGCATCCTAACAGGGCCAGACTGTGGGTCTTCATGGTTCATCATCCATCAGGGTGGGTGTAGGCAAACCTAGTGCTGTTCAGAGGAGAGGAGGGGAAAGTCGATGGCTATGTCAGCCAATTTAGGAAGATAGGCAGGAAATTCCACCCTTTCATTTTATCTATATTTTCTCTCATCTTTTTCATTGGGGGGGTATTTTTCCTAATGAATATGGCATATTATTGTGATAATAATAGCAAACACTTAATAGTGCTTGCTAGGTATTTAGACATTGCTCAAGGTGCTCACATCTGTTAACTCATTTAATCTCCACAACAACTCCATGAGGTACATGCTGATATCATCTCCATTTTACAGATGAAGAAACAAAGGCACAGTGAGTTTAGTGGACTTTCCCCACTCAGGAGGGGCAGAGCAGGAATTGGAGCCGAGCAGTCTGGTGCCAGAGTCCGTTCTCTTAACCATTACATTGTGCATAAAATGTGTACAAAAGTTGTGTATTGGCTTCTAAGCATATTTATTTATAGTTTTGCTAGAGATTCGAGTTTGAGTTTTTTAGAAATCTTCTGTCAAAAGTTTAGAGACCGTAACATTAGCTATGAAGTCAAGGAGAACTGGGTTTAAATCTCTGTTAATGAAAAATATTATTCATGATGCTTGTTAAAGATGATAAGGCAGACTTTATTCAAGGGGGCTACTACAATGGGGCCTGGCAGGAGGGCGGAGATCAGGCTCAACTCTGAATACAACAAAGACAAGAGGAGGTTTATAGCCAACAAGTAGAGTGGGGGTTGCCAGATGGAGAATTACTAAGAAGGGACATGGGGAGAGGGGCGCCTGGGTGGCTCAGCTGGTTAAGCAACTGCCTTTGGCTCAGGTCATGATCCCAGGGTCCTGGGATCAAGCCCCGTGTCAGGCTCCTTACTCAGCAGGGATCCTGCTTCTCCCTCTCCCTCTGCCTGCTACTCCGCCTGTTCTCTCTCTCTCTCTCTCTCTCTCTGTCAAATAAATAAATACAATTTTTTTAAAAAGGAGGGGGGACGGGGGGTAAGGAGAATTCTGATTGAACCAATTTTTGTAGGATTTTTGCTAAAGCAGGCCAGAGTAGGGGATGAAAATTTTGTGTTTTTTTGGTTTGGTTTGATTTTGCCTTGCTTTTGCATTTTATTATGGTTTTATCATGGTGAGTGAATATACTCTTCAGCCCCCATCCGCTATTTCTCCCATCACCCACCCACCTCCCCTCTAGTAATCCCCAGTTTGTTCTCTATAGTTAGGAGTCTGTGTCTTGCTTTCTCTCCCTCTCTCTCTCTCTCTCTCTCTTTGCTGCTTTGTTTTGTTTCTTTTTTAAGACTTATTATTTGAAAGAGAGAGAGCACATGCACAAGCAGGCAGGGGGCAAGAAGGAGAGGGAGAGAGAGAATCGCCGGCAGACTGCTCACTTAGAACAGAGTACCACACAGGGCTCAATCCCACAGCCTGAGACCGTGACCTGAGCCAAAATCAAGAGCTGGATGCTTAACTGACCGAGCCACCCAGATGCTCTGTTTTTGTTTTTTAAATTCCACATATGAGTGAGATCATGTGCTATTTGTCTTGACTGACTTACTTCGCTTAGCATTATACTCTCTAGGTCTATCCAGGTTGTTGCAAATGGCAAGATTTCATTCTTTTTCATGGCTGATTAATATTCGTGTGTGTGTGTGTGTGTGTGTGTGTGTGTGTGTGTGTATCACCTCTTTACACGTACATCTATTGATGGACACCTGGGCTGCTTCCATAGTTTGGCTATCTTAAATAATGCTGCAATACATACAGGGTCACATATATATCTTTGAATTAGTGTTTTTGTAATTTTTTGATCAGACAGCAAGTTTACTAAACTGACCTGGCAGGATTTTGCTAAACCTGGACTAAATGGGATAAGGGCAGAGCCCAAGAATGAAACCTCATCAGAAAGAGACATCAGAGGAGCCTAACTCACGTTTGGTTAAGGTAAGTCTGGTAAAAGAAAAGCTTGGTAAAACTCCTTCAGCAACAAGAGAAAGCCCTCAAGCAAAATGAAGCTGGGCAGTCTCGTATGGAAATGGAAAGACCCAAGGAATTTCAGATAGAGCCCGACAGTTTGAATCTATTAATCAGAACTCACTACCAATGCTGATGGATCATGGGTTCTGAATTAGAGGGTCAGCTTTACCACTTGCGATGAGCCCCTCTACTTTCCAAGGCTCATTTCCTTATCTGCAAAATGTGGGAGAGAGACAATAAAAACATCTCACAGGATTGCTGTGAGGATGAAATAAAATGATGTATATGAATGCTTCTTGCTATATGCCACATAAATAGGCTCTTTATTTTTCTTTTATTTAAAAATATGTGGATGACAACAATACACTGAGTATAGATAATACTTGTAAAGTTGGAATGGAGTCATGTGACTCTTGATTCACGCAGCTCCTGAACAATGACCGTCAATGTTCAGAATGAACCCAGGCAGGGCCCCTGCTGGATTTTCTTTATCGAAGACTCAGTTTTGTTCATCTGCATTTGAACATAGAGACTATTACGGCAGAGACTGACAGATGTTGGTGAAAATTTGTTGCCTCTTCTTCCTGGGCTCCTTCCTTCCTTCCAAGTCTCCTTGCATTTGGGAGAGGCCATGTGACTGAGTACTCGTCAGTGGAATGAAATGGGTTCCATTGTTAGTCTTGGTCCATAAAGCCTGCCCTAAGCCCCATTTTTGTGTTCTTGCTCTCCTCTGATTGGTAGAAATGGAGAAAATTGCCCAAGTGACTTTGGAAGCCACGCATTAATGATGGCACAGCCTCAGTTCACAGGGGTCTCTGGATATCCCAACAACCTAAACACATTTCTGTTACTGTTCCACAAGCAAGAATGCTTGACACTTTATTAACTTCAAATCCACTATAGATTTTTGGATTTATTTGTTGTAGCAGCTACCATTACCCTAACAATTAAACCCATAATATATACAGAAAGATTTCCACCAAGGGAGTTTTGGCTTAACTCTGGATTAATAAGTTTTCATTAAGTGTAACTGACTTTTTCAGATATTCTGATTAACTGTGGTTGTGTTGGAGGGAGCTATGACCATGCAGGGCAGTGCGGAATGCAATCAGTGTGTTGTGAAATTAACTCCCAACCAATAGGTTTTCTAAAGCAGCCCTCCAACTGGAAAATTCATCATATCCTTGGCTAGCCCCAGGAAGAAAGAGCAGAGAATCATGTCCCCACCACAGCAAACATTTTCTACCTGAGAATCTTCATCTTTAGGTATCTCTCAGATAAAGGCAGGTGAGAGGTATTAGATACTTTTTTTATGAAAGACCATTTGGAGTAAGACAAGCAATTTCTTCATCCTTCTTGATCTAATGAAAGATATACTGAGGAAAGCAGCTGAGACTCTGTACTTTTTTTGTTTTATTTTAGTCTTTTAAAAATTTTGTTTATTGGGGCGCCTGGGTGGCTCAGTGGGTTAAAGCCTCTGCCTTCAGCTCAGGTCATGATCCCAGGGTCCTGGGATGGAGCCCCGCATCAGGCTCTCTGCTCAGCGGGGAGCCTGCTTCCCTTCCTCTCTCTCTGCCTACTTGTGATCTCTATCTGCTGTCTGTCAAATAAATAAATAAAATCTTTAAAAAAAATTTTTGTTTATTAATTAGTTCAAAAAGACAATTACTATCATCTCTATTCCAGTTATGTGTGGCCAAGTAACAAACTGCCCCCTAATTAATGTCATCGACAGCCATTTTATCATGCTCACAAACTCTTTGGAATTTAGACAGGGCAGTGGGAATGGGAATGCCACCCAGGCACCCCTCTTTTTTGACTTTCAATGTAATATCCTGAGTGCTTCTCCGTATCATTAAAAATTCTTTGAAGATCTTTGAATATAAAAAGTATATAATGTTTTTTAGCCCAGGTGTGTTTCTAAGTTTACTAAATGCTTCATTCGTTGTCTGTCTTTGACTTTATAACTGTCATGAAAGGCTCTAGTTAGAGTTATAATACTCAGGTCTAATTTTCTTCATCTTTGTTAAAATAGAGGTATAATTGACAGCACACTTAACAAATCATAAATTGTACAGACTGATGAATTTTTACATGTCTGTGCACTTGAAACATAATGCAAATCAAGATATTGAACATTTCTATCACCTAAAATCTCCCTTGCAGTCCTTTGCCAGTCATCTCCTCCCTCCGAGAGGTGATCACTGTTCTGACTTTTATTGTCATTGATTCATTTTGCCTGTTGTCAAGTTTCAGACAAGAACTCAAAGGGTATATACTAATTTGTGTCTTACCTCTTTCATTCACATATTTTGTTATGTTCACCCATGTTGTTGCATATATCTGTGGTTGTTCTTTTCTTACTGCTGAGATATTTCATGTGTGAATACATCACACGCATGGGATGTATTGATTCCCCTGTGGATGCACAGTAGATCAGGGTTCCTAGGTTTGGGCTAGGATGACGAGAGTAAAAGAGTTATATTCTTGTATGTGATTGTTTCTGGACATCTTTACTCAGTTCTTTCAGGTGTATATCTAAGGGTGGAATTTCTGAGTCAAAGAGCAGGTGTATATTTAGTACTTACTACTAAATTGTTTTATAAAATGTTTAAATTAATTTATATTCTCCTAAGCAATGTATACAAGTTTCAGTCGCTCCATATCCTCAACAATACTGGGCATTTCCAGTTTGTACAATCTTAGTCATACTAATGGGTACATTCTACTATTTTACTGTGGTTTTAGTTTTCATTTTCCTGATGAATAATGCTTTCAGTACTTTTTCATATGCTTATTAGTCATTTACGATATCCTCTTCTGTGAATAGCCTGTTGAAGTATTTTGCTAAGTTTAAATTGTGAATTTTTTTGTCTTTCAAATATTATTTGCAGGCGCTTTTAATATGTTCTGGATTTAAATCCTTACCTATGACAAAGTCCTTCCATAAACAGAAGTTCTTAATTTTAATCAATTTCAACTTACTGACTTTTTAATTAGTGCTTTTTGGTCCTACTTTAAAAATCTTTATCCTAAGATCATTAACCTGGACACACATTCCTCATATTTTTTCTTTTAGACAATTTCAGCCTTAAGTCTATATCCACCTTGCATTAACTTTTACACATGGTATGAATAATGATTAAGGGTCTTTCTTTTTTTTTTTTTTAACAGAGGAGGGTTTCAAAATCATTTATTGAAAAGGCTGACTATTCTTCATTGATTTGAAAAAGGATGTTTTGTGTAAATCAAATGACATTTACACAAATGACATTTGTGAAAATCAAATGCAAATCAAATGAAGTAGATTTATTTATGGCCTCTCTATTCTGTTCTAACAGTTCATTTGTCTATACTTGTCCCCGTATCACATTATCTTAATTACTGCAACACATACAGATAATCCAGGAAGTGAGGGGAATTAAAGATTTGAATTCAGTCATGTGACCAATGATTAGATCTTTCATGCCTACGTAATCAAATCCGAATAAAAACTCTGGACAATGGCGCTTGAGTGAGCTTCCCCAGTTGGCAATCTTACATTGATATATTGGGTGGGTGATGTGTCCAAAGGGCAAAGAAACTTCATGTTTGAGACCCTCCCTGACTCCACCTCACTCAATGCGCCTCTTCATTTGGCTTGTCCTGACTTGTGTCCTTTAGAAAGAAACCATCATAAAAAGTAAAGCTGTGTCATTCTGTCAACTTATCAAACCTAGGGGGGCGAGCGGGAACCCTCAAATTTGCTAGTTGATTGGAAGAGTGCATACTCTGGGAACCTGTACCTTGCAGGAGTCTAAAGTGAGGGGAGCTTTGAGGAGAACTGAGGTGTTCATGAGGTTGGCACTGACTCTGGGTGGTCAGCATCACAACTGCAGGCACATTAATGTTTGCTGTATCTTTTCAGAGAATTAGCCCCTTTACTGTTATGCAATTCCCCTCTTATCCTTGGTAAGTTTCCCTGTTCTGACATTGGTTTTATTTGAAATTAATACAGCTCCCATAGGTATCTTTTGATTCGTGTTAGCATACTCTGCATTTCTCTAGTGCTTAACTTTTCATCTGTATCTGTGGGTCACCTGCTGACGACATTTAGTTGGGTATTGTTTTCTGTGGGTGTCATTAAATCTTCTCTGAGAATCTCTGTCTTTTAGTTGCTGTATTCAGACCACTAACATGTATTTTTTTAAAGATTTTATTTATTTATTTGACAGAGAGAGAGAAAGCATGAGAGGGGAGAGAGTCAGAGGAAGAAGCAGACTCCCCACTGAGCAGGGAGCCCGATGTGGAATGCAATCCTGGGACTCCAGGATCATGACCTGAGCTGAAGGCAGTTGCTTAACCAACTGAGCACCCAGGCACCCTAGACCACTAACATTTAAACTGATCATTGATATAGTCAGAGTAATAACTACCATATTTGTAACTCCTTTTTATTCATTGCCCTTCTTTTCTTTATTTCTCTTCTACTCTTTTTTTGTCTTCTCTGGTTTTAATTGAGCATTTTATATGATTCCATTTTTCTCTCCTGTCTTGACATATTGATTATACTTCTTTATAATGATTTTTTCTTAATGGTTGCCCTGCAGTTAGCAATATACATTTTCAGGGAAAACAAGTCCACTTTCAAATAACACCATACTGCTTCACAGTAGTATAAGTACCTTGAAACAGTATATTCCCAATTCTGTTCTCTTGTCCCCTTTAATATCATGGTCATTTATTTCAGTTGTCCATAAGCTATAATTGCCCAGTACACTGTTGCTATCATTTTGAAGAAAGTATTATCTGTTAGATCAATTAAGAATTGGGAAAAATGGGCTGGGTGCCAGAGTCAGTTGAATATCCAGCTCTTGATTTTGGCTCAGGTCATGACTTCAGGGTCCTGATCTCAGGGTCATGAGATTGAGACCCAAGTCGGACTCTGTGCTCAGTGGGGAGTCTGCTTGAGATTCTCTCTCCCTCTCCCACTCCCATTTGTGCACTCTCTCTCTAAAATAAATAAATAAAATCTTAAAAAAAGAGAGAAGAAGAAATATTTCATTTTACAGTTATTTATTCCTTTTCTCATGCTCCTTTCTTCAGGTAGGTCTGATTTTTCTCACATAGATTATTTTCCTTCTGTCTGAAGAATTTTAACATTTCTTGCAAGGCAACATATTTCCTCAATTTTTCTCTAATCTTTTCTTACTTGTATGGTTTCTGGAGAGAAGTCTGATGTACTTCCTATCCTTATTCCTCTGTTAGTAAGTTGCTCTTTCTTTTCTGGCTTCTTTCAAGATTTTCTCTTGATCTTTGATTTTCTGTAGTTTAAATGTGATATACTTGGTTTAGCTTTTCCTGGTATTTAACCTGCTTGGTGTTCTCTGAGCTTTCTGGATTTGTGGTTTGGTGTCTGCCATTAATTTGGAACGTTCTCAGCCATTATTACCATCCAAACAGCTCTCTGTCCTTTTCTCCCTCCTTTCTCCTAATATTCCCATTATATGCATGTTATACATTTTGCAAAAACTCCATAGTTCTTACACTTGGTTCCATAGTTTTTTTTCACCTTGCATTTCAGTTTTTGTAGTTTTTATTGATGTGTCTCAAAATTCCCTGATTCTTTCCCTGGCTGTGTCCAATCTGCTGATAAGCCCACCAAAGACATTCTTCCTCTATTTTACAGAGCTTTTGATTCCCAGCATTTCCTTTTGCTTCTTAGAGTTTCAGTATCTCTGTTTACATTACTCATCTGTTCTTTTATGTTGCCCACTTTCCCACTAAAGCCCTTAACATATTAATCATAGTTATTTTAATTCTAAATTCTCTGCCATGTCTGTGTCTGGTTCTGATGCTTATTTTATTTCTTCTGACTATTAGGGATGGGTTTTTGTTTTTGTTTTTGCTTTTTTTTTTTCTTTTAGCTCACCTTATCATTTTTTTTGCTGAAAACCAGACATGATGTATTGCATGAAAAGAGCTCAATTAGATAGGCCTTCAGTGTGAAGTTATATGTTTATCTGACTAAGAGCTAGGTAGTGTTTATTGTTTGCTGTAGCTGTGGTTTTAAAAACTAAAATGCCTCCTAGTGTCCTTGTTTTTGTCCCCCTTGTTGTTTTGGGTTTTCCTAGACACTTTAAATAGGGTCTGAGGCCTGCAATTCTTGTAGCTGTAATCCTCTGTTATGGTAAAAGAGCTGGATTGATGTGGTAATAAGTGTGGGGGGAGGGGAATTTTTCTATCATCCTATAATTAGATTTTAGGTTTTTAGTAAACCTGAGTTGGGTATTTTCCCTTTCCCCAGGGTGGTTAGGCTTCAGTAAAAGCACAGTAGATTAGACACTGTAAGTTAGTTTCCCTTGAGGGCAGGTCTTGTTAAGGGGAAGAGTGAGCTCTGGGTGTGTTTCAGAATGGTTATTTTCCCCTCCCCCTGTCAGAAGCACGAGGGGATTTTTCTTCAATGTTCACTTTCAGAACTTGGGAGAACATCTTCACTTTCAGAACTTGGGAGAACTCACAGAGACAAAACTCACAAAGGTAGGGAGTCCTCCCTCAAACTGGACCCTCTCAGAGTTTCAGACTTTCAGGCTAATCCACACCGAATCCTCAGCAACTTGCTAGTTATAGTTTAGAATATTCCTACCAATACTGGCTGCAGTGAAGGGTTTCTGGTCCATGGAAGCTATGCTTCTCTTCACTCATTCATCTGTCTGTCCAGTTTTCGGAGGAGCATTTTCCTCTGTGACCCCAATTCTCTGCTGGATCTAAGAAGAGATGTTGATTTTCAGTGGGTTCAGCTTTTATTCTTGTCACAAAGGCACAAGGGACAAATCCAAGCTCTTTACCTGTTGGACTAAAAACCAGAATTTCACCAGGTCTGTTTTTAAAACCTAAATTAACATATTGAGGCACTGTGTGTCCATAGCAGCAGGAAGTAGTATGTCTTTTTGTTGGAACCTCCTGGCTGTATTGCCCAAGATACCAGTGTTCAGTCTAGTTAGTTGAGCTTTGAGATATTCCACAGAGACGAACTACAAAATCTGGCCAGTCCACTAACAAATTCGCCTTTTTATCCCATATCACTGCAATGATGATCTTAGACTATCATCTTTGAAAAGATGTGGCTCTCCCAGCCCAATGTTGCCTCCTCCTCCCATAATGTTACCTTGTAGCTGAGACTATAGGAGATGTTTGAGGGTGATCTTAGGATCTCAGTATTATGCATGTGTATGTGTATGCTACTTTTGGACTCCTGAGGTTATAACTGTCCCACTCACACATTCAGCCAATGTCCCAAAGTGAACCCACGGTGCCAAGGTAGATCATTTAATTGTGGCATCTACAAACCTATGCTACCTTGTCTTCATGGTGAATTTCCTCCCACTTAAACTTCCTTTCCTGTAAGGAGGCTTCACTCAGATCCAATAAACTGAGACCCCATCTCAGTTTATCAGATCTTCAAAAGGGAAGTGTTTAGGTCTAGGTCCACCTGGTTCATACACTCATAATCCAGAGACTAGTCCAGAGGGAGAGGTTTGGTTAAGGCACCTGAGGATCTACAGAGGACTGCCCTGAGGGTGGAACTATGTGGCCTGCACTTGCTTAGAGCTAAAAGCATCTGGGAATTTATATCTAGCATCCTCCCCTACCTGCCCTTCACTAAGGTCCTGTCATGCCCTTCACCAGGCCCCTTGCCTCAGGTTGGAGGTGAAATGAAATTAATATTCCAGGTTTCCTCCCAGGAATCAGGGTGAAGCTACTTCATATCCTTTCTTGGTTTCCCTCATTTCCTTGTCTAGCTTCTGCCCCATCCTCACCCAGTTCCTTTGGAAGCACTTACCTAATCAACCACTTCCTCATGGCTCTCATCTCAGAGTCTGTCCCTGGGGAACTCAACGTAGGACACCACCCAAAGTGTTCAAGATGGTGAAGACCTGGGGCGCCTGGGTGGCTCAGTGGGTTAAGCCGCTGCCTTCAGCTCGGGTCATGATCTCAGGGTCCTGGGATCGAGTCCCGCATCAGGCTCTCTGCTCAGCAGGGAGCCTGCTTCCTCCTCTCTCTCTCTGCCTGCCTCTCTGCCTACTTGTGATCTCTCTCTCTGTCAAATTGTCAAATAAATAAATAAAATCTTTAAAAAAAAAAAAAGATGGTGAAGACCTTCTGGTCTTACATTTTCACAGCCAAAAGGGTTCTTCCCTTGATCTACTTCAAAATGATCTGCCTCCCCCAAGTGAAGAGGGTGACACCATTCAATTGGCCCCTGCTCATACAAATAGAGGAGGTTTTCTATACTTACCCAACAAAATTCTTTGCCTTTGGTTGTTTCTAATCTTTTTACTTAATATCTTACTTGTGACTAGCCCTTAGTGGTCTTCAAAGATCAGGGCCCACAGTAGCCAAATAATTCCTCTAATTGATCACATTCAAGTTTGCTTGAATATTTACTCTGAAATCAAGAATATCTGACTCCTCCTTTTCCTCCCCCTCTTTTTCTCTCCCAGGGACTTCATTCAGGCAAAAGCGCCACCCACATATCTCCCCACTTGCCCAGTCAAAACCTATTCATGAGAAATGATTAGTGGCTGAAATGCCCAGGCTACTTCTTTTCTCTTAGTAAGGGGATGCGGAGGGAAGACTCAGAGTGTTTAAAATATATTCTTTCCATGCGCAATAAAAAGCTTTGGATGTTACTAAAGATATTTCAGGGATCAGACAGTAAGTATGAGAAGAAATTTGGAAAATGGGGCCCTTATAAGCACTTCCTGGTGTCTGTCCCTGGTGACTGTCCATTGTTTGTAGGCAATTCCTTACTTACAGAATTTTTTGGTTAATCACAGTAGCCAGAGGAGTAGCTCCCTCTGGATGGACCTCTCTCTGTCTCCATCTCTGTACCTCACCTGGTGCTGGTAAGAGCTCAGAAACAGGTCACTTTGGCTCCAGTCCAGGTACCCTGACAACCAGGGACAGTCTACACAATGTGGTAGACAGGCAGCGAGTTCAGGAGAAGAGACTTGGTTCAAATCCCGGTTTTGCACTTGCCAGCTGTGTGACCTTAAGAAAGTCACTTAACCTGCTTGTGGCTCCATTTCCCTGGATATTAAGTGAAGAAAATAATGTTGACTCCCACGAGCTGTTATAAAACAGAGGTCCTTACATACAACGGCTGACACCAAGGAAACACCAGAGGAGTATCAATCCCTCCACTCCCTCTGTAATGCAAGCTTCGGTAAATGACATTGGGTTTATTTGAGTCATTTTTCTGCTTCCCTGGTTCAGAAATTAACCCTCTAATTAATTCTCCAAATTAATGTTCCAGAACATCAAAATTAGAAGGCACTTTTCTTTCACCTTATTCAACCCATCCATTTTGCAGGGGATGAAACTGAGGCCTGCGGGGTTTGGGGGCCTTGTTTAAAAGGCTGCTGTTTCTTCTCTGTTGCTCTTTGCCCTGCACCTCATTAATTATCACCCCTTTGAAGTCTGTGTTTACAAATCCCCGCTAATGTTTAGTTGTTTGCATCTCTAGCATTATTTTGTGAGGTATTGCCACATGGGGTTATTTTAGGTCTTTGACAGTGGTCTCCCGAAAGGGCAGTGCGGTGGATTCCTGACAGCTCTCCAGAAGCGCCAGGCTGGGGCATGGCCACTAGCCCGGGGACGCAGATAGACGCTTCATTCCCAAGAGAGGGCTCTTCTCTCTGGACACATTTGTCTGCTGGCAGAGAGGCATTTTTCCATGGCCACGGAGGCGAGACTCTCCCAGAGGATGGGGCAGTACCGTCGGCTTCCTGGCCTTTCATGGGTGGCTTTGCCAAGACAGCTGTGCTCTGGAGGCAGGAGGGGGCAACCTTCTTCTGTCCCTACCCCAGGGCCTGTTGGAGATCCAGGGATTCAGAGGACCCCCAGAACGTCATCGCCAGCCAGTTTGCCCTTTCCCGAAGAGTCGCCCCAACAGTGCCCTTGTGAGCAGGAAAGTTACGAAAACAGCCCAGTGAGCAGGGTCGGGAGGACCCAGCAGCTTCCAAAAGTGTCCTCACCATGTGGAATACAGTAAATTTTACCAGAGGGAACAAACAGAGGTGACTGAAACACCCCCTGGGCTTTGTCAGACTTCAGCGCCCCGCACCATACCGCTTTTTTCCCACCGGCTCTGGGACAACCTCAAGAGAAGACCTCAAATTCTGAATGTTGACAGGCAGGTCAGCAGACACATCTGATTCTGGCTGTGTGGGAGCAGGAGGCGTGGGATAAGGGGCGTGGGGAGGAGCAGAGAACCAAGTTTGTGCAAGCTCCCAAGATGATACTGAGGAACTGCCCCTGCCCCCAGGTTGCCAGATTTAACAAATGAAAACACAGGGCGCCCAGCGAAATGGGACTCTCAGACAAGCACAATGAGCGCCTTTTAGCACTCCTCTGTCCCGTGTCATATTGGGTTCGTCCTTCTACTAGAAAAATGCATTTGTCTGAAATTCAGACCTAACTGGGCATCATGTGTTTGGCAACTCTGCCACCCTTCCCGCCCTCAAACAGCAAAGTGACCTTTTCAAATACCATTTTTAAAAAGCATACATTCACTGTTAAAAATGCAGAGAAACATGACAAATAAAATCAAAACCAGTCATAATTTTACCACCCAGATTTGTTAACCCATGCTCACACGTTAACATTTGGGTCTATCCCACATGTACAGCTGAATGTGTGATTTATTGTCAGTCATATCCTTATAAAGTCAGATTATACCAAACATCCAAATATTCGGTTTTTATTATGCTTTTCCCCTATAACATTACATGTATAATGTGTATGTGTGTGTGTGTGTGTGTGCATATAAAACACTTTATTTTAAATATTACTCTCTCTATATATGCTTACTACTCTGTATTTCCCCATCTTTAAATATCATCCATTAGCAGATCTTTTATTGGCTGAAAAGTGCTCACTGTCATTCCCAGCCTGCGGGGGGTGAGAGGAACAGAGCTTCTCAGACCCCCACCCCCCCGTTTTGCAGATAGTAGCTAGCCATCCAAAGTTTGATGCGCCAACACCTTGAACTGTGCCAGCCCCCTAGGAGGGATTCCAGAAATGCTTATCGATCAAGCGAATAAATAAATGAATGAAGCCCTTTTGGCCATGGGCGCACCCTTGGTCCAAACGCAACCCCCACAGTGCCACGTAGAGACTTCTGTGGAACAGAAGAAGAGGGTTTAGACTTCAGCCAGCAACAGACAAGCCAGAGCTCAGCCTTGTGGCCTCTGGTGCTGAACCCTGGCAAAGTCCTGATTTTTCTTTAAATTTTATGGTCGGTGGCCACTTGCAGGTTCTGCGGGTGCAGAAATGAACAGGATAGAGACTTACATTCATATGAAATTGTATTCGTGTATACAGTGGTGGTGGGGAGACAGACAACAAAAGAGTAAATAGATAAACATAATAATTTCGTATAGTGATGAATGAGAATGAAAACTTGTAGCCACACAGCTTACTGTTCATGCTAATGCAATTAAACTATTTGGCACTCAGCATTCACATGACTGCAATGTTCTGGAAAATTCCAGCCCCCAAAAGACAAAGCTGCAAACCGTGTTACTCTGTTTGTGTTGGGAACTTGCTGAAAACCCATTTATCAGAACGGCAGATCAGGGTAGTGGCCCCCTTCCCTGAACAAGCCAACTGGGCTGCATATTCATCAAGGTCCCCTCCAAAGCCCACAGCTCGCTGTGTTAGTCCTTGACTATTATGTCATACGTTTGCACAGCTCTAATCGGGACTCCCCATTGAAAGATCCGTCTTACGCTAGACCCTCCAAATCCTATCAATATTCCACTCTTGACCTCTTCCTTCTGAGAAGCTTCTATGATTCCATCAAAGTGATAGCATCTCTTAGGGCACAAAAGCAATAAATTTGGCGTGGTGCAATCAGCAGGCTATTGCAGTAGTCTGTGTGGGAACCTGGACTCAACATGAGTGGTAGAAAGGAAAAGAAAGCAGGGTCATTCAATCCATAGTGGTGGAGGAGGGGCCGTCAGCAGTGGTTCTCTCATGGGGAGATGAGCCTCTCAAATGAGAACATTTGAGCTGAGACTTGAAGGAAGAGATGGATCTGGCCTTCCCATATCCTGGACGCAAACCTTCTAAGCACTGGGAACAATAAAAAGGAGGAAGGTTGACAGCGGAGTCAAGGAGGTCAGCAGGTGGGGGTAGAAGGATGCCAGATGAGGAGGCTTATTACAGGTCCGGTGAGTGGGACCTTATGCTAGGGTGACTTTAAAAACTGGCGGGTTTAGGAGCGCCTGGATGGCTCAGTGGGTTAAAGCCTCTGCTTTCGGCTTAGGTCATGATCCCAGGGTCCTGGGATCGAGCCCCACCTTGGACTCTCTGCTCAGCAGGGAGCCTGCTTCCTCCTCTCTCTCTCTCTCTCTCTCTCTCTCTCTACCTTTGCCTCTGTGCCTATTGTGATCTCTGTCTGTCAAATAAATAAATTAAAAAATCTTAAACAAAACAAAACAAACTGGCGGGTTTAAGCAGGAAACCTGCCTTCCTGCATCCATTCGTCTGGTCAATGAATAGAACTTCAAATCCTTCCCTTGCCTGGCATTGTTGGGTACCAACCGCACTGGAGATTTAGTGTTCTAGAGAAAAGACAGATACAAATAGCCAGGACGCAGGAAACCAATTCCCAGGCACCTGGGTGGCTCAGTCCTTAAGTATCTGCCTTCCGCGCAGGTCACGGTCCCACGGTCCTGGGATCAAGCCCCGCATGAGGCTTCCTGCTCGGCGGCAAGGATGCTTTGCCCTCTCCCATGCCCGTGCTTTTATTTTCTCTCTTTCCATCAAATAAATAAATAAATAAATAAATAAATAAATAAATAAATGAAATCTTTTAAAAAAAGAAAAGAAAAGAAAACCAACAGTCTCACATTGGAGGAACTATGGTCAGTAAACAAGGCCTATAAACACAGAAGCAGAGGAGGGGGCCTTCCTTGGTGCAGTTCTGGCTCCCACATCCCTAGGTTTGCCTGGTGGCAGTGTCCAGGCCCCAGGGTCATGGGGACCTGCACCAAACCCAGGCCTGGGACTCCCCGGGATTTTTATCTACGTACCTCAGGACCCAGCACAGTACCTGGCCTCTAGTAGGTGCTCCACAAATGTTAGAATTGATGGTCTGCTTTTTAGGTATTTCTATTTCATCTAACTCAAAAACTGCTTCTGAAATTCGCATAGAACTACATGTATTAGTAAAACATGAAAAAAAGGGGCTGCTGGGTGCCTCCGTTGTTAAGCGTCTGTCTTCAGCTCGGGTTAATATTCCAGGGTCCTGGGATCAAGTCCCACATCAGGCTCCCTGGTCAGCAGGGAGTCTGCTTCTCCCTCTGACCCTTCCCCACACCTCGTGCTCTCTCTCTCTCTCACGCTCTCTAAAACAAATGAATAAAACATCTCTCAAAAAGTGAAAAAAAATGAGGCAATCAGAAGAAGAAAATGCAAAGGTAAGGGAAGCG
Source organism: Mustela nivalis (assembly GCF_964662115.1). Lineage (NCBI taxonomy): Eukaryota > Metazoa > Chordata > Mammalia > Carnivora > Mustelidae > Mustela > Mustela nivalis. The sequence continues at coordinate 124,803,802 of NC_139021.1, forward strand.
AGATAAAATTAGGGCTAAAGGGAATGCTTAAAACCCCGCATGAGTGGTTTTGAATAGAACTACTTCCAGCAGCCAGTGAAGAGAGCGCAAAGTTCAGCTGCCAAATTCACAGAAACAAACTAAAGGACAATAACAAGAAGCCAGGGGCTCAGGAAAGGCCCAGCTCTTTCTAGCACTGAGTCAAGGAAATTTTTTCTATGAGTCTTCATAAAGAGATTCTCTGTGAGATAGTACATAACAATGCCCCTAAGACAACACAGTCGTGAGTTTCAAAGAGCTGTTTCTTGAAACACCTGCAGGGAGCGTGACGGAGGCATACCTGAACAAAATCCCATTCACAAGGCATCTGAAATGCCTCAGAAGCCAGCAAGGGTTGCGGAAGGTGGAACGTTGTCGAGCCTCCAGTCTACAAGGTTGGCATGAAAATCCCCTCTTGCCTCTGTGCCCCAGCCCTGTCACCATGTCTCTCTTCTTCACACAGAGTTACGAGGGTTTTGTGAGATGCTCACATCTGAACCATCGACGCCACGGGCTGCACATTCTGGTGATGAATAGGAGCCTCAGGGAGGAATTCTGAGCTGCCAGTTAGTGGCGACAACCCTGTAGGACAGCAGAGGGGCTGGGGGAGGCTGGGGAGCAATGGAAGGTGAAGCTGGCCGGGCCCCCATAGTGTCAGAGTTTGGCGCAGGCAGGCGTGTGCCTGCATCCTACACACCTCTGGAGACGAAACACTCAGAATGCAGGGGACACCGTCCCTTTACACCCTTTGTGCAGCAAGTTCTGCCCCCCCAGACCAAAACGAGGGGGAGGGAAGCCTCCAGAGAGGAGGGATTGGTCATGAAGGGGCGACTCTTCTTCAAGTGCGAGAGTAAACACCTCATATTTCAACTCTCTGAAGAAACCATCTCCTGGAAGACACTCTCCCAGAAATGTGTGTAGCTTGCAGTGGGGTCGTCCAGGGCCTGCTGGCGACTCCATGGGGGCCCCCCATTTCCTGGGCCATAAAAACGTGCCCCTGACTGACGGCGGACATACGAGGTGCCGGGTTAAGGAATGGTTTGCTCTGGCTGTGTGTTTGTGGCCCCGTCTACTGCTGCCCTGGAATTAGCGAGGGCAGACAGCTCCCCGGCTGTGGTGGCAAGTGCAGCCTCCCAATCGCTCCTTCCTGGGGGAGAATGCCTGGTTTGGAAAAGAAAAAATCATGGTGAAATGAAAACAGAAATTAACATCTCTTTTTTAAATGGTGTCATTTTGGAATGATTGTAAACACAGTTTAAAGTCATTGGATTTCCTACCCAGATCTGTGTGCGCAGACATAACCAGTGCTGTGCTCTGGTGCTATCGAGGAGGGAAAAGGCTTTGTCTCTTTGTGATTGTATCTTACCTTGCTGGATCCTGATAACGCTTGCAGATGGGAAAATGGAGGCTCGGTGAAGGTTAAATGACTTCTCCAAGGCCACACGAGATGGGTTCTAAATCTTGTCTCCTACTTCCTTGCTGTGAGCTTTTCCATGAGATGATGTTCCTGGGGGATCAGGCTCTGTGTCTGACACTAGGAATAGGAGCCCAATAGGAGCCCAATAAGCACTCATTCCCCAACCTGTTCCTGCCCTCTTCTCCATTTTTCTACTAAAGAGATACTCCCACATTGAGGGCTTCGAGGGCAGCTGCTTCCCATAGTCTTAACCTATGATTTCCACTTGGTCCATGTATCTGCTTTGCCACGAGTCCCAAGTGGAAGTGGCTGAAACACGGGAGCTTCATGAAATGCCTCAGCAGCCAGCAAGGGTTGCAGAAGGTGGAACGTTGTCGAGCCTCCAGTCTACAAGGTTGGCATGAAAATCCCCTCCTGCCTCTGTGCCCCAGCCCTGTCACCGTGTCTCTCTTCTTCACACAGAGTTACGAGGGTTTTGTGAGATGCTCACATCTGAACCATCGACGCCACGGGCTGCACATTCTGGTGATGAATGGGAGGCAAGAAAGACACCCATAAATTCTCAGGCAATGAGGTCAAGAAAATAAATCCTTTGGATGACAATGAGGAGGTGGTGGAATTTATCAGTACGATTATTGCGCTAGATTTGTACTGTGTTCGCTTAGATTGGAAAGTCAACAACCGTACATAGTTTGGGATACTCTGCATGTGATCAGGCTTCTTCCATTGGGCATATAATTTAATCATTGTTTTGGGATTAGGAATACATTCTAACTTCCTATTATGTATGTATTTGTTTTAAGTGCTATTGTAGTGAGAGGGAAGGAGGAGGGCAAAGACACTGTGCCAACAGATGCAGACCCTAAAGAGATTATGCTAGAGACATGAGCTTCTTAACGGTCCACCTGTTGAATAAACAGTCCTAGCTCAGGGAGGGTTGCCTGGTGCTACAAAGGAATATGGAAGATATATTTTAATAGTCATTTTTTAGTAACAGAAGAAGGACATGGATAACCTGTCATGGACTCAAGGTGAACAGGAAACCGATCAGTGCTCTAGGTATCAGAAATGCGACTCAGATCCTTTCACAAGATTTCAGCATCGAAGAACCATCTAGGAACCAGAACACTTTACTAATCAGATTGGGCCATTCCTTGACATTTGCCTATTTGCTGATTCTGATCCCCAAGTCCAGTTCTAGCCAGCAAATTCTCCAAATATGATTACCTCCAGTGTATCAGCTCATTTCTTTGCACTTACTCCCAAATGGTCGACATCGATTTGCGACATTAATGAAGTAAGTACCCAACTATCCTTGTTCATGAGCTATTACCTCGGTATTGATTGTAGCTTTAATTGACAATTACTTGAGTGGGCTGGGCTATAAATGGGAAAATTTATTAATTTTCCATGGTGATGCTCATTACTAAACTTCAGCGCGATTGTGTAACAAAGTACGCTCCCCACTGTGGTAACTGAACTGGAAAATTCCACTGGCCATTTCCCAAACCTCTTTATCCTGGAAAATAAAGAATTTGGTATTGTTAAATTTGATATCAGGATTCTAGACCTCGATTCTGTGGGAAGAGAATTGGCTGTGAAAATAAATAGAATTTGGTACATTATTTTTCCTTCACTGTTGTTTCAGAGAACGTGTGGACCCACAGACTTCATTCTACCTCTTGCTGCCTAGAGAGACAGTGAGCTCCATATAAAATTATATTCGTTTTCCTTTCTTCCTTTTTTTTTTTTTTTTAAATTAGGAGTGGGGAAGAGGCAGGTAGGCAGAAGAGATTTTGTGGTTTTAAGAAAGAGGGGTTTCAGTTTCTAGGGGAGGTAAGTAGGGGGAAGGTAAATTGGTGAGAGACACTAATGGCAGACAAGGGTTATTTAAGCAGACCCATCTCTGTGTCATCACGAAGGAAACTTTATGCTCTGTTCTTAGGCAGAGCCATGGAATACAGAGACCTCCCCTTGAGTTTGTCAAGTCTCAAGTGCCTTCAGCTCAAAATAATCCTCATTCCAAAGTGGCATACTGGGGGGCACACGCTGGGGGGGATATCCTGATTGCCTTCAAAGGTGATTCAGAAGTGTGACTTATGATATCTGATTGAGCCAAAGCAATTGTTATAATGTGACATAAATTGATCAGAGTTGGAATTCACTTTGTTATGAGCTAATTAAGGGAGACATTCTTATAGTTTTCTGGGAGAGTGAGTAATGTAGCAGAAAGGTTTGTCCATAAGTGAGCTGCTGAATTCTCGATGTGGCTGTTCTAGAATTATAACTAGCGAATATCCACAAAAATTTCAGGAAAAATATTGGTTGGCATTCAGCAAATTCAACTTTCAATTATTTGGACAGGTGCCATTTTGATTGTTTTGTTTTGTTGACCATTAAACACTCATGAGAAGTCAGTGGTAGGAAAACTAGTTCCAAAACATCGTTCCTATTAGAAACGATGTTCTGAAACAGAAAAATTAATGAGATGAGTTTACTTTGAGTGCCGTCAACTTTGCCTTGTATGAAAGGCTATGTAGTATCGGGGAAAATGCCGTTCGCTAGGAATCAAAATTCTTACAGCTTCATACCTCTGGATCTCATTATAAAATGAAAGGTTTGGCCCATATAACCCCTAAGGGGCTTTCTATGCTCTTAAATCCCACAGTTTTGGTCTTGAAACATTGAGTCGTGTGAGGGTAAGATCATGGAAAGGGTATTGCCCTGGAAGGCCAGAACACTGCTTTGAGTTGTCCTTTCCCCAGCCAGCTGTGTGCTCTTCGAGAAGTCACGTCACCTTCCTGGGTCCCATCTTCCTCCTCTATATCATGAGGAGCTATGGGGCCGTAGCCTGAATGATTCCTCCCCTTTTTCAGTTTCTTCAGTTAACATGGTAATCAATGGCTCCAGCTATGCTTACTTCTATGTGCAAACTTGGAAAGCCTCTAGTACCCAGTTATTTAACTAACCACAAATCCTAGTGTGAAGAGTGTTTGGTAGATGTGGTTGACATCCACACTCAGGTGACTTGAAGTGAAGGAGATTATGCTTAGTCCTGTGGACAGGCCTTGTCCAACCGACTGGAAGCTCTTAAGAGCAAAACCAGTGGTTTCCTGGAGAAGCAAAAGTTCTGTCCCAAGACTGCAACTTGAACTCCTGCCTGAGTCTTGATCTTTACAGACTGCCCTATGGACTTCAGACTTGCTAGCCCCCACAATGTATAAGCTGATCTCTTAAAATAAATCTCTTAGTATACACACATGTAAGTACACATTTATCTCATTGGTTTTGTTTCTCTGGGGAACCTTAATGATACAGCTCTCTGGGTGATAGATAAATTTGGGGCCATCAAAAGAAGACGTGCTAGTATTTCTTTTACTTGCTGTGGTAGGAGGGACAGAAACACAGAGCACAGACTACCTCAGTGATTATATTCAGCCCACAAACATTTTTCTTGGGCCTGCGCAATTTATTTCTTTTGAATTGGTTGACAACATTTAAACAGAAGGAGATATCACTTAAGTGTGACTTTTTCTTTCTCTTAAATAATTGGAGATCGGGCCACCTGAGGCCTGTATTTCTTCGAGGGAATAATCAGCTTGAACTAAATCCTCAAACTGGGTTACTTGTCACCCTGGGGATACACAAAAGTTTTCCAAGGAATATCAATTTCCAGACACTCAACTTCCCATATGTTCTCATTTCTAAGGCTGATCTGCTTGGCAACCGGCTTGCCTTCCAAGCCCTCACATTTGTCCTCTCCCTCTCAGGTCCCCTTTACAACCACCCTTCTCCCACCTCACAAACTGACTAGATGTGGGAATAATGCTGTCCAGCTATACTTTCCACAAAGCACTTGCTGCCCATGGTGACTTGAAAGATGACCCCAAAAACGTATGTCCATATTTTGAATAAAACCTCAGAATGTTACCTTATATGGAATAAAGGTCTTTGTAGGTTATGATTTCCTGGATTACAGTAGATCGTCCATCCAATGGCAGACGTCCTCACGAGAAGCTGAAAAGCAGAAAAGAGCCACATAGATACAGAGGGCGAGGCCATGTCAAGACAGAGGCAGAGAGCAGAGGGATGGGTCTACAAGCCGAGAGGCACCAAGGGGTGCTGGGAGCCAGCAGGAGCTGCGAGACAGGCATGGAACCATTCTCCCCAGAGCTTCCAGAAGGACCCACCTCTGCTGACAGCTTGATTTCGGACTTCTGGCCTTCAGAACTATGAGAGAATACATTTCTTTGACTTGAAGCCACCAAATTTGAGGTATTTGCTGGTGGCAGACCTAAAAAAAGGAATCTACTCCTCTCTGTGGCCCTTTCAGGGCTGACCTCCGCTGCAGGGGGCCATCCTGAATGCAGCCACAGCCTTCCCAGGCCGGCCCACATCTGGCGACAGGGTGTGTGGGGTACCTGTCTCCTAGACAGCTCTGACAGGCAGCATTCTCTTCAAAGCTGCCTCCTGGGAGCCTTCACCAATCTCCTCTCATCCAGGCTTGTTTCCTCCTCCTCCTTTGCACATGTATGGATCCTGAGAAAACAACCCTCTCCCCACGTTCTGTCTCAGCATCTGCTTCCAGGGAACTCAACCTCCGATGCAAAAGAAATGCACCCCTTTGGCCCTTCTCAGGTCTTACTACGGTGCTTTGCCTCAGGTGTTACCACTCTCCGGACGACCATCAGACAGTTTGAAATATCGATGTTGATGTTGCTATAACAAGAAAGTTTCTAGTCCCATTTCTCGTTCATGTAAACCAGTTTTCTCCGTTTTTGTATCTGTCAACTCCAAACACAGGAACAGGTTTGGTGCGGAACCCTACCTTTTCCTCGGTAATATTCACCCATGCATACGTGAACTAATTGGAAGAAATAACACCCCATCTATCTCATACAGGTAGGCATTTTAAATAAAATTTTTAATTTTATGTTTAATAATGATTCATAAAAATTTACAAGTATATTTAGATTATCTTAATCAATTTTCCCAGAAGAAAAGTATTTTAACACCTAGGGCCTTATGGTAACAGGAAATTAACTTTTAATTTGTATTTTTATTTATGTTGCAGAGAAGCATGGAAGTATGATGAACAAAACACTTTAAATCAAACATTATGGTTGAATAAAATTTTGTGGGGGAAGAGTAATTAAAATAAGAGTCCAGGGAGGAAAAGGAAGTAAAATTTGTCTTTGAAGAACTTGTTTGTGTATTCTTTGAATGGTTGTTGGTGTTTATCAAATTGGTATGGGATCTAAACTCTCTTGGAGTGATATAAATTATTTTAAAGTGTTACCCTTTACAGTACTCTACTAACTATCTTTTAAGAAATATCCATTAAGCATATGACTAAAAAATTTAGGTGTTAACCCAACAGTCTGATAAGGGGTACATAAGGGGTCCAAAAACTGGGGCCAAGTTCATGACAACCATTGATTTGCTCTGCCTGAAAGGCAGTTTGGTCTCTGACTCCTTCCTTCGCTAAAGAGCAGAGCACCTCGTTTCACAGCCTGTCTTAATCCCCAAGGGCAGTTTCTGGGAACATCACCCCCCCTCCCTGTCCAGATTGCTGATGAACTGACATATCTGCCAGGAAGGAAGAGGCTGAGATACAGAGGAAGGGTAGCTTTTCCTAATTCTCGCAAAAACGCTTTAAAGCTGGGGTCTACTGAGAAGAAATCTCTGATGGGCAACAGGGGCTGAATTACAAAGTCCCTCAAAGAAATGTAAGACAAGCTTCTCCTTCCAGGCTCTCTGCCCAAACCCCTCACCCCTGAGCTTCCTTTTTTTCCCTTCTCTACATAGATTCCATTCCAGGCAGAGGCGAATAAGACATCTGAGGAAAATGGATTCACTTGGCACCACTGCTAAGAACCACAACTATAATAATGACTGCCATTTATTGGTGGTTACCATGTGTCAGGTGGAAAAATGAATGACCTTAATAGCTGACATCGGATTCACTGCAGGAAGGGAACTGCCTTTTGAGAATCTCTTCAACAACACTTTTAGGAACTGATTACAAAAGCCATCCAGAGGATGCACAGGACAGCAAGAAAATTTGGGGGAAAATGTTATAACAAATAAGAGTAGCCAACACCTATATAAATGCTAATTATATGCAAGACACTGCTCAACATATTTTACATGTAGGAATTCATGAAATCCAAGGCACCTGAACAGCTCAGTCAGTTAAGTGCCTCTTGATCTTGACCCAGATCATGATCTCAGAGTTGTGAGATCGAGACCCAGGGCTCTGCACTGAGCATGGAGCCTGCTTAAAATTCTCTCTTGTCCCTTTCCCGAGTCCCTCCATGCCCCACCCACCTCACGCATATGTGTGCATGCTCTCTAAAAAAAAAAAAAAAAATAATAATAAATAAATCATGGAATCCTCATAATCATCCTGTTATTATTCTCATTTCTAAAATGGGGAAACTGAGGAATGGAGATTAAGCAGCTTGTCTCAGTATTAGTTAGTAACAAAGTGTCCAACTGGCTCTAGAGTTTGTGCTCTTGTTTTTATACTGGATTTATGCTCTTAACCACTGTACTATGCTATATCAGGACTTTTTTGAATAAAACAATAGTAATTAAGCCAATAGGGTCCCATTTCATCATAGAAAAAGGAAATAGAATAAAGATCAGGAACAGACCCACATATAGAAAATTAACATATGATACTTAGGTATTTTGAATCAGTAGCAAAAATAAAAATAAATTTCCAGTTCACACCTAAATCAAATTATATTTCAGATGGATCAAATGTGTCAAATGTATAGAAATGTAAATATATCACAAAATGCAAGTTCTAGGAGAAAATATTGGAATATTGTATAATGTTGGCATTTCCTTCTAGGCATATGAAGCACAGTATCTATTTTTAAAAAGATTTGTACTTTTAGCTAAATATACAGTAAAAACTTCTATATGGAAAACAACACACTATAATCTAAGTGGAAAGAAAAACTATACTCTGAGAAAATATTGCAAATATATGATAAACAAAGAGACAGAAACCATAATATATAAAGAGCTTCTATAAACCAACAAGGGAAAGAAACCCAAACTACACATAAGGATGGAGAAAGAAAAAAAATTCAAATGCGAATTCACAAAAAAATAAATGCAAATAGCTAGTAAACCTGTAAATAGATGCACAATCATATCAAAAGCAAATTTTTAAAAAAGGGATATCATTTTTAAAGAAAAATATTAGCAAATATTAAAATGTCTGAAAATATGGCAGATGGAAAACTCTAAGATCCTGTTGGCATACTGGCAATACGGTAAATGGCAAGCTTTTCAGAGAGAATATTGGCAGCAGCTATTTCAATAGGAAGTGCATATTCCCTTTGTTCTAGTAATTACAGGGGATAATTATCAGGTTTCCAATGTTCAAGTGCATAGAACGAATCCACGTTTCCCTCCTGGGTCAAGTTTCTGCACCTCAGCCTGGTTTGCGAGGCCTTCCATGGTCTGGGTCCATCTACACAGTGCCACTCCCGCACACCAACCGGCCACCCCTAAGCCTGACAGATACCAAATAACACCACCTCCCCTATGCCTTTGCTTATGGGGCTCTATCTCCAAGGCCCCTCCCTTTTGGCTTCCACCTGTCCCCACCTGTTTGAAGGCCAAGCCTGAGCTCCATCTCCTTCATGGAATCAGGTCCTTAACACAGCCTTTGACACCCACTAAGGGCTCAATAAATGCAAGCTTTTGTTACTTTAATATTATAAATCCTTTGACATCTACTCTCTTAGATGACACCTTAACTCTTTGGGGTATATTTTCTTTACAGCGAGGTTGGAATTTTCTGGAAGACCAGAAATACTTTGGGCTTCCCATGTAAAGGCAGTATAGTTTACAGGGGTTTAGTAGAAGACGGACCTGGGTGTGACCTTGATTTGCCATTTTCTGCCCAGGTTTCAAATTATTCCACCTGTATGCACCAGCCAATAATACATCTTAAATTGATTGTTACTATAATGATTATGTTGGCTTACCATAATCTGCATCATATTTGCCCCACCCCATCAAGGCCACAATAGAATCAAACCTATGGAAAACAGTCAGGAAACTCTCCTTGTAAGTTGCTTAGTTAGAGGTCCAAATTGTCGTGTGTTCTATCAAATACTTTCTAAGTGACACTTTGTGCATGTGCATGTGTGTATGTGCATTCATTCATTCATTCATTCAATTATCTAAGAAGAACTCCTCTGAGTTTGCTTGTAAGCGAGCAAGTAATTATTCTTGGTTTAGAGCTAGCCAAGAATCAATCTTGACCTGGTTGCTAGGAAACACTGTCTTTGGAGCAGAAGTTAAGAATCAATTTCCCCATGCTTTAAAGAACTTATATTTAAGTAAATGACTTTCTCAGAAATATTGATTCATTCCAAAAGCATTTAAATAATAGAGAAAACAAGAGGATTTTTATGTGAAAGCTGCATCTTGACAGCAAAGTAGACATGTGCTTAAGAAAACGTATTTACACATATAATCCACATCTTAGTTCAGAGAGAAAATAGACTTTAATGTAGTAATAGGACTATTTATGCAATGAACTCTCATGGGCTGTTGCATAAATAATGATTCCTGAACTATATGAATGTTTTTATGTGAAAAGTGCCTTTGTGAACTTTCATAAAAATTTGGTTTTGTGATTATATCAAAGGCTGAATTCCTATTAACAAATGAAGCTTTGTGAAGACATGAAGACATTTTCTAATAGAAACATCGTAATTAGAAGCACATTTTCTCAATAGCCGTGTTTAGAAGATGCTTGCGCCTCCTCATGGCCTCGATGTCTTGCAAGGATTCTCTTGGTCAGCAACTGGCTTCACCAGCAATTCTCGGACCTCAGTGAGCCCTGCTCCAGGGAGGGCTGCCAGCCAGCCTGTGAAATATTTCTGCAAGAACTTTTGGCTGCCTTAACTGCCTAAAGCAAATGTTTGTTTGCTGCAGTACGTGAATCAAATGCTTTTGTGTGAAAACACTTGCTAGAGAAACAAATGTTTGTTTTGGTAATCGACATTTGGACTGTTGGAACATTACCACTTAAGATATTGGTTTGAGAAATATACATTTAATTTGGAAAGCACCAGTGAGGATCAAGCATGTGACACAAATCCAGGCTGTAAGGAAATGAGGTTGAAATTGGACCCCAATATTTCACTTCCCCTTGTCAGATCTGACTAAGAAAATGGCGCCTTGTTTGACATGTTGCTGTGTAATGTTACTGAGCAACAGCATAAAGGAAAAAAGTGATTTACTTCCTTCCAGAAGTGTATGACTTATAAATTATCAAAGATAGCAGCAAGAGTGTATTTATCTAGTATTAATATTTAAATGCCATCTTTCTATTGAATGTACCACATGCTCTATATTAATCTTTTAGATTAGACTTAGTACAAAGTGATGTTTCCTAAATGGAAGATTTCTCCTTACAGTTCACTTTTGATTATCCATGCTAACTGGCAGCAGGAAAGGTACAGATACTCCAAAACAGCAGGTGATACAGAAATAAGCTTTGGCTTCAGAGAGCATTAAATTTTTTAGTAGCAGAAAGAAACTAATTACATTTTAAGGGAGAGACATGTTCAGAGGCAGTTTAATGGCAAGAGGGTAGTTTTGACTTTAAATATATTTGGTCACAGAAAATCCATAAATAGAAAGTCAAATGATAGGATACGGAGCTCTCGTCTAAATACTAGAGTAAAAAAAATTTTAATTAAATATTTAATTTACTTCCCATACATTTTAAAGCGTATTTTTAGTTCTGACAAATGCCAGGATTATGTGTAAATGTATTTAATTTTTTTCCCACTATGTTTGAGTTTTTCTCTTTCGTTAAAGGAAACTACAGGACCCAGGTCCATCTGAAAATTTATGAGCTGAAACCTATAATCAAATCACTATGTACTTAATAATAAAATAAAATTATAGTCCACATTCTTTGCTGCTGGCCTTAGTCCTATTTGATCTTTAGCTGAAAATATATATATATTTTTTTAAATGAAAAAGGAAACTAGTATCAGTTCAGAATAGCCAAATAGAAGGATTATTCACTAGAACATTGAGAGACATGACTTTGTATCCTGAATCCAACCATTGCTGTTTCCATTTGTAAATTTCATTCTACCATTGAGAAAGATAAGTGATATAATTCATGTATATTTTAAGTACTTTGAGCTCCCCAGAACTTAATAATTCAAAGTATTACAGTAAATTCCCATTTATTCTGAATCCAAACTACCAGAAAGCTGAAATAATGAGAATTTTTTGTGTGCAATTTATAAAATGGTAATATCCCTGGAGCATTAAAAGATTCTAAATTCTTCTGAACAGTCATAGAATGATTAAATTTTGTTCAGCATAATTTTGTGGTAAGATGTTTGATAGAGTTCTAATTCTTTGAAGATAGTAATTAATCCATGTGTAGCCTATGGTAATTCCTCTTCTTAACTTCAATATAGAAATAGTATCATTGCATTTCCGGGAAACCTTGGCTTTTTATTTCTAGTCTACTCATGTTCAAAAATGTAGAGCACATCATAAACTTTACAAAGTTTGATAACAGATCACATATGTCCTACTTTATTAGCTATAAATGATTCATGTGATTTCAAGTTAAGAAACACCCACCCACTCAAGCTAGCCACAGGAAAAGATATTCTTTATTTACTCTGACATCGGCTCTTCTATAGAACCCATGCCTGTGCTCAGGCACAAATGAACCAAGGGCAGGAGGTTTGTGGGAAAACCCTGGGAATGTATATTTTCTCTCTTCCTCCCATCTCTATTCTCTTTATCTGTTTCATTCTCTTCTTGGTCTGCAAACCAGTACCTCCCTCCACTAGATGGAAAGTTGGGCCCAATATGGTAACAGACATGTATTACAGGATCAGGCGTTAGAAAGACAGCAGCACTTTTTAGGCCCCACTTGAACATAAGAGAATAAGATGGGTATCTACTCAGTACTCCACTTCCCAACCTTTCTCTCCCCCAGTACACTGATGGGGAGCAGGGGAGGGATCACAACCTTGGTAAATGATCAAATCCCATGGACAGAGGAAAGGGCAGTCATCAGAGAGGCAGGCTCAATGTGAGCTGGGAGATATCACTAACAATCTCATCTGAAGAATTTTAAGTATCGAGAAACTGTCACATTCATGGTGACAGATACAAGTTTTCTAAAATTCTAATTTTCCCTTGAAAGCTTAAATTTTAGCATTGGCAAAAGGTACTGTCAATTGCATGACTGTGGTGACAAGCTGACTTCATTCATTTTTGAGAAAATGTCTGCCAAATAACCAAGTCTAAATAACCATAATTTGTCTGTCAGTTATTCTTTTAAGTAAAAATGTTCCATTAAAAAAAGAGAGAGAGGCTAGTTGGGCTCACAACTCAAGCAACTACACTCCTGAAGACAACCATCATACTTTGATATACAGTGCTCTATACATACTTCTTATTTCGTCAGACAGAATATTTAAAAATACATGTAATCAAGGGCCAATATTTTTTTTTATAAAGATTTTGTTTACTTATTTGACAGACAGAGATCACAAGTAGGCAGAGGCAGGCAGAGAGAGAGGAGGAAGCAGGTTCCCTGCTGAGCAGAGAGCCCGATGCGGGGCTCGATCCCAGGACCCTGAGACCATGACCTGAGCGGAAGGCAGAGGCTTTAACCCACTGAGCCACCCAGGTGCCCCGAGGGCCAATATTTAATGCAAGGAATGATTTTTAACTGATCCATCAAGGGCATTACACAAAATTGTCTTCTTTTTCCCTCCATATGGCAGTTAAAATTCTAATGACTTCTAGCTGGTGTTCCTGCTAAGATGCCAGTTTTATCCATTATTTATTTATTTATTTTTTACCATCAATGTAAATGTCAATATAGTGAAGAAGGCAAATTATCTTTTTAGTGTTATTGTAAAAATCATTTCGCTTTCTCATCTTACTGAAAGGATCTCAGTGATACCCCCATTACCTCCATAGCCAGGGATCTGAGGATTACACTGAGATAATCAGTGCTATACACCAACCTGCTAAACATACTTTCATATCAGCTGAAATCATTGAGCAAGAGAAACTTAGTCTTCTGGTATAGTATTTTCCCGGCAATAAGAAAATGTACATTCATATTACATGGGACAACACCACATTTAAAAATAATAAATTATAACATTTTAGTAATCAATTTTGGGGAGAATTTGACTGATAAAACTGGTTGATCAAAACCACAGAAATGATGTGGGTTCAACATAACATCCAGAATAATATTTAAAACAATACATACCATGATTTCGGTTTGATGGATTACTTTCCAGGAACTGAGAAGTTCATGCATGGAGACATGTGATATGACAATTTCTCAAATCAAATAAAATTAAAACTTCAAAGACGTGTTGGAAGTCCTAGCCACAACAATCAGACAGGAAAAAGGAATAAAAGGCACCCAGATTGGTAAGGAAGAAGTCAAACTTTTGCTATTTGCAGATGACATGATACTATCTATATATACAAAACCCTAAAGATTTCATCAAAAAACTACTAGAACTGATAAATGAATTCAGTAAGGTCACATGGTACAAAATCAATATACAGAAATCCATTACATTTCCATACACTAATAATGAAGCAGCAGAAAGAGAAATTCAAAAACCTTCCCATTTATAATTGCACCCAAAACAATAAAATGCCTAGAAATGAATTTAATCAAGGAAATGAAATAGCTGTACTTTGAAAACTATAAAACATTGATGAAAGAAATTGAAGACGACACAAAGGGAAAAATATTCTACACTTATGGATTGGAAGAAAAAAAATATTGTTAAAATGTCCACACCACCCAAAACATTCTAAAGATTTTTTTAAAAGATTGTTATTTATTTATTTTAGAAAGAGAATACATGTGCACAAGTTGGTGGAGGGGCGAGCAGAGAGACAGAAAGAGGCAGAGAATCTAGCAGACTCCATGTGCACATGAAGTCTGATGCAGGCCTTGATCCCATGACCCTGATATTATGACATGAGCCAAAACCAAAAGTCAGACACTTAACTGACTCAGCTACCCAGGTGCCTTGTAATCTGTAGATTTAATGCAATCTCTATCACAATCCCAACAACATTTTCACAGAACTAGAATAATACTAAAATTTGTGTAGAATCACAGAAGACCCCACACAGCTAAAGAAAATTGAAATAGAAAAACAAAGCTAAAGGTATCACAATTCCTGATTTCAAGTTATACTACAAAGCTGTAGTAACCATAACAGTATGGTACTGGCACAAAAATAGATACATAGGTCAAATGACCAGAATAAAAAGCACAGAAATAAACCCCAGATTATATGGTCATTTGATCTTTGACAAAGCAGGAAAAAATACCCAATGGGAAAAAGTCTCTTCAACAAATGGTGTTGGGAAAACTGGACAGCTGCATGCAAAGAACCACTTTCTTACACCATATACAAAAATAAACTCAAAATGGATTAAGGATCTAAATGTAACACCTAAACAGAGCACATCAATAATTTCTCTAATGTCAGCCAGACATACATTTTTCTAGATCTGTTTCCTGAGGTAAGGGAAACAAAAGCAAAAATAAACTATTAGGATTTTATCAAAATAAAAAGCTTCTGCACAGAGAAGGAAAAAATCAGCAAAATGGAGAAGATATTTGCAAATGACATATCAGATAAAGGTTAGTACCCAAGATATATAAAGAACTTCTGTAACTCACTACCCAAAAAACAAACAAAACAAAACAAAACAAAATAATTCAGTTTAAAAATAGCCAGAAGACATGAACAGCTATTTATTCAAAGTAGACATCCAGATGGCCAACAGGCATAGGAAAAGATGCTCAACCTCACTCATCAGCAGGGAAATGCAAATCAAAACCACAATGAGCTATAACCTCACACCTGTCAGAATGGCTAAAATAAAAAAACACAAGAAACAAGTGTTGATGACGATATAGAGAAAATGAAACCTTATGTGCTGTTTGAAGGAGTGCAGAGTATGGAGTTTCCTCAAAAAATTAAAAATAAGACTACTGAACGGCCCAGCAATTACACTACTGCATATTTACCCAAAGAATACAAAAACACTAATTCAAAAGGATTTTATTGCAGCATTATTTCCAATAGCTAAATTATGGAAGCAGCCCAAGTGTCCACTGATAGATGAATGGATAAAGAAGATGTGGCATATATAAAATGGAATATTACTCAGCCATCAAAAAGAATGAACTCTTGCCATTTGCAACCACATGGATAGATCTAGACGGTATAATGCTAAGCAAAATAAGTTAGAGAAAGACAAATATATGATATGATTTCCCTCATATGTGGAATTTAAGAAACAAAAGGAATGAAAAAGGGGGAAAAAAGAGACAAACAGACTTTTAACTATAGAGAACAAACAGATAGTTACCAAAGGGAAGCTGGGGGGGATGATTACATAGGTAAAGGGGATTAAGGGTACACTTATCTTGATGAGCATTGAATAATATACAGAACTGTTGAATCAATATATTATATATCTGAAACAAATAAAACACTGTACATTAACTATACTGGAATTAAAATAAAATTAAAATAGAAATAAAAACAACTGTAGAAGTAATAAAAACACATTATAAAAATATAATTATAACAAACATTAAAAAAAATTCAAGGAACTCTTTGATGCTAAAGCAACCAAGAACAGGTTTGTGAGTTGAAATAATAACAATAAAAATGAAACAAATTAAATTTTCAAATGAAGCATTTACCATATATAGTACTGAATGAGATCACTAATTTGAATCACTAAGATTCAGAGATCCAGGACTAAGGAGAGTGGTTTAGTTTACTAGCTGTGTAACTGTAAGCAAATGTCTGTGAAATTCTTTGGACTGTTTTCAGTTTTGTTGTATTATATGAATAAATGTATTTAAAGTGTTGGACACTATGTAGCACATAGGAGATATCCAAAAATGTTATTTCTGTGAAAGTTTCAAGAGATAGGCATTATAGGGGCACCTGTGTGGCTCAGTCAGTTAAGTGTCTGGCTTCAGCTCAGGTCATGATCCCAGGATCCTGGGATTGAGCCCCTTGTCAGGTTCCCTACTTGGCAGGGTGCCTGCTTCTCCCTCTCCTCCCAGTTTCTGCTCTCTCATTATCTCTCTTTCTCTCTCAAATAAGTAAATTAAAAAAAAAAATTTTTTTAATGTTAAGCATTATATAGCAGAGAAATCCTATTGCTTACCTAAAAGGATGGTCTTTACTATTCATTCTAAAAAAAATCACTAAAACAAGAATTACAAAAGTAACGAGAGTTACAGCTCATAAATCAAAAAGCATAATAAAATGTAATAATAATTGTTATTATAATACTCAACTAATCTAAAATAGGACAAAAAAGAAGGAAGAGTGGAACAATGAACTGATAGAACAAATAGAAAACAAATAGCAAGATGACAGACTTAAACTTTATCATATGGGTGTAACCACATTAAACATAAATTACCTATAACAACCCAATTAAAAAGCAGAGATTGGAGCACCTGGGTGGTTCAGTGTGTTAAGCCTCTGCTTTCAGCTCAGGTCATGATCTCAGGGTCCTGGGATCGAGCCCCACATCGGGCTCTCTGCTCAGCAGGGAGCCTGCTTCCCTCTCTCTCTCTGCCTGCCTCTCTGCTTACTTGTGATCTCTGTCTGTCAAATAAATAAAATCTTAAAAAAAAAAAAAAAAGCAGAGATTGTCAGACTGGATTAAAAAGTAAGACCTTAACTATATAATGTCTACAAAAAGCACATTTTAAGTATAAAGAACAAATGGTGTTAAATGTACAAGAATGTAAAAGACTAAAAAGAGATGTGTTATGCTAACATTAATTACAAAAAAAGTCAGAGTGGCTATGTTAATATCAAATGAAGTACATTTCAGAACAAAAATAGTGACAGGGAGAAAGAAGTTCATTTCACAAAGCTAAAGGAATCAGTTGATCAGAAGGATATGAAAATACTAAACTTTTATGAATCTATTAACAGAATTTCAAAATATATGAGCAAAATGGACAAAACTATGAAGAGGAATAAATAAATCCACAACTACAGTTAGGGATTTCAAGATCTATCTCTCCCTAATTGACTAAAAAGGTAAATAAAAGGTAGAAGACTGGTATATAAAACACTTGAACAACACAATCAACCACTGGATTTAACTGACATGTATAGAACATTCCATTCAATGACAGAAGAATAGATGTTCTTTTCAAATGTACACATGTGAAACACTATTCAAGAACTACAACATTCTGGGCCACAAAGCAAATCTCAATACATTTAAAAGTATTCAAATTACACAATGTATGTTTCTTGACACAGTGTTATTAATTAGAAACGAATTCCAAAAGGTTATAGAAAATCTCCAAATGTTTAGGAAACTAAATCACACTTTTCTAAATCACTTATGATCAATCAAGACATAAAATAGGAGATTTAAAAGTATTTTGAACTGAATGAAATGAAAATGCATGTCAAAATTTGTAAGATGCTGCTAAAGCTAGGTCTGGAGGGAAATTCATGCAGTAACTGCCTATAAAGAAAATAAAGCAGTCTCAAATTAGTGAACTCAGTTCCCACCCTAAGAAACCAGAAAATCAAGGGCAAATGAAACTCTAAGTAAGCAGCAGGGAAATAATAGAGAATTAAGTGGAAATCAATTGTCTTAAAAATAAAAATCAATAAGGAAAATCAATAAGATAAAAGTTGGTTTTTCATGATCAATAAAATTAACAAAGCTCTGGCAAGGCTGATCAGGAAAAAATAAGATAAGAAAGCAATAATCAATATCAGAAATGAGAGAAGTGACATCAATAGAGTCTGCAGTTGTAAAAAGGTAATTAAAGAATATTACAAACAAAATTATGTTAATAAATTATAACAACATAGATTGCATGTATTAAATTTTTAGATGCTTTCTCAAGAAGAAATAGATAACCTGAGTAGCCTTGAATCTATTAAAAGAATTAAATTTTTCAAAGAAACTTTCAAAGGAAAGAAATCCAGGCCCAAATGGTTTTATTAGTGAATTTTATAAAACATGTAAGGAAGAAATAATGCAATTTCCTCCAGAAAGAGAAGACAATGTAATACTTCCTAACTCATTGTTTGAGGTCTCAAATTAATCTATAGATTAAATAGAATCTCAATCAAAATGCCGACAGGGATTTTGCAGAAACTAGCAAGCTGATTCTAAAATTCATTTGGAACTGCAAAGGATCTCAAAAGGTCAAAACAACTTGGAAAAAGAATAAAGCTGTAGGACTAACAATGATTTCAAGACTTATTACAAAGCTAGAGTGTGGCATCAGTGTAAAGACTGAATAGATCAATGGAACAAAATAGCATCCAAATCAAAATGAATTACAAATGCATGGGCTGATTCTCTACAAATGTGCAAAGGCAATTCAGTGGAGAGTTTCAATAAATGGTGCTTGAAAAACAGGATATGCATATAGAAATAATGAACTTTGACTGATATGTCACACCATATACAAAACAAACTATAATGGATCAGAGACCAAATGTGAAACCTAAAAACTATTAAGCGTTTAGAAGAAAATGTAGGAGAAAACCTCAATGTTCTTGGGTTAGGCAGACTTTGTACATATGACACCAAAAATCTGGTTCATAAAATTTTTTAGAAACCTGATAAATCAACAGCATCAACATTAAAATCACTGTTCAGAGAATGAAGAAACAAAACACAGTCTGGGAGATGACACTTGCCAACCAAAAAGGTGGGAAAGGGCTGTATCCAGAGTATATGAAGAACTTTCAAAACCTAATAAGAAGAAAACAAACAATTCAGTTTTTTAAAGGAGCAAAACACTTGAACAGATACATCAACAAAGAAGAAACATTGATGGTAAATGAACACATGAAAAGATACTCAACATATTTAACATTAGGAAGATGGAAATTGAAACCTCAGTAAGATACTACTACTTACTCATTGCAACGATTAAAATTGAAAAGATCAGCTGCTACGATATGCATACACTGGAATTGAACAATTAGGTAAATCGATGTGGAGGTGGGAACCAGGTTTCTCCCTATTTGAGTGGGAGGTTACAAATAATCAAGGGGAAGTGACTAGACTGATCTCTGAGGTAATTGTTCTGAGCTCGATATGCAAGTTTAAACTCCTGTTGAGCTTGCTATAAATATATGGTTACAGATAGAAATATCTATAGATATGGATACATTCATGTGTTCCCATTTCCTTGCCCTGTCAGCAGAGAGATCTAGAAGCAAGAATACTCAGTAACAATGAGTAAAAGAAACCCGAGTTCTTTGAAGAAACAGCTGATTCTAGGACTAGAGCAGGAAATACACAGATAGTCTGGAGAATTCTGTGGAACCAGAAAGTAAGAAAGCACTCATACAAAAACACAGTGGGGTATGTCATAGAAACACAGGGGCCAAGGAAAAGAACTCACATGGCTGAGGTAGAGTTTGTCAAGTCTTACCACTATGAAGTTACTCTCTCTCTTCCTCTCCATACTCTTCTCTCCAGAAGAAAGTCACTCTGTGTAGCCTCAACTTAAGGAGTGAAGGGTTATGCTCCATCTCCTGGAGAAGGGAGTATCTGCATAAATTGTGTGTGTGTGTGTGTGTGTGTGTACACATAAATGTATACATGTAAATATATTTTATATATAAATTGTATGTATACATATACATATATAAATATATATCTTTCTGTATAAATATATACACATATATATTATATCACATAAATGAAGATATATTGGAATTCTCTTGTTATTTATTCAATCATTTGTTCATAATGGTATAGATTCATGAATAGTTATTTTATACTTTGCATTATAATCTAATACTACTTGATTTTGTTGTTCATGTGGTCCAGCTTTGCTGTTGGGACACTTTTTCTGGTGCCACAAGGTGTTCCAGACTCATCTTGTGCTGTCCCTATCTAGCAATAGTGTTAGCCATTTCTACAAGGAACTTTGGTTTCTTTTAGTGTAAAGGGTATTTAGAACCAAGATCTGGGCACCAAGTATACTCACTGATACTGGTATGTTATGATATCCAGGCCTTCGCAGAGGATAGAACAATGATATAGATATACATTTGTAAGAAAAAGGGGTTAATCGTAATACTTCCAATTTCAATCCAGTGATGAAGGGTATATTCTACTCTTCCCCTTCTCACACTTGTAACCCAACAGTAGAAACCTGACTCCAATTATCCTCAGTATATGTATCATTTGCTCAAGCCTAGAATACATAGAAGATAGTTTCAAAATCGCTGGCCTGACACTGCAATGAAATACATGAATGTAGCTCTTAAAGATAATGAGTTTCCTGTGTGGAACAGAGGCAGTAGAGGGAGGGAGTTGAGTTCAAATTTATCATGTCCAAAATGCTGACTTTGGACCAGTCATGCCGCCTATTCAAGCCTCAATTTCCTCATGTATAAAATGGGAATAATGATGCTGCCTACCTCCCTGCATGGTTGTGAGGAGTAAATGGGCCGGAGCTATAACAATATTCAGTACATGGAAGCTAAATGTTTTAGACACATTCTGGGAACCCTCTTTAATATACTGTGTAGAGGGAAAGCAAGGAACAAAATAGGGGGAATCTTAAGGGCTTACTTGTGCCTACACATTATTTTCTAGACCAACTACCAAGGGAACTGTTAGCAGAGGGATAAAACTGAGACTTGCTACCTTCTTCCAGGCATTGTTGTAGGCAGTGGGGATACAGCGGTCAACAGAAACCAATAAAAATCCTTGTTGTCACAGAACTTAACATTCTAGTATGGAAATGCTTTGTGTATCTACTGCTGTTTAATAAATTGTCCCCAAACATGGTATCTTCAAATACAACTTTTTATTTCCTGAGTCAGGAATGCTGAGTGAGGAATTCAGGGCCCAGCCTGGCAGCTCTGTTTCATAAAGCCATGTTATTCACTTGACTCCATTCTTCTCATGGCTATGATAGGCCAGGAAGGTCGAAAAGACTTCATTTACATGTCTGGAGCCTTGACCTCACATCATTTGGCTAGCTTGCGCGTCCTTTGGGCTTGCTGGTCTGAGGGTAGTTGATCTTCTTACTTGTCCGTTGGCTTCCAAGAGGAAGCACTCCAGACATCAAAGGCAGAAGCACAGACCCGGGTGAGGGGAAGCAGACTCCATTTCTTGATGGGGGAGTGGCGATGTCACTTCAGAAAAGAGCATGTGGGATGGCAGCTAATGTTGTCATCTTTGGAAACAATCTACCTCTGAGAGCAATAACAAAGATCAATCAGCGAAAATGAATTGTAGAAGTGAACTAAAGCAGGGAAGGGCGTCGTAGGAGTTGCGATCAGAATTCATTGAGAAAGTTAGGCTTACATTAAGACTTGAAGGAAATAGAGAAAACTGGGGCAAGAACATTCCAGGCAGAGGAAACAAGAACAAAGGTCCGAGGAGGATATGCTTTGCATATTCAAGACAGCAAAAAAGCTGATTTGTCTGGAGCAGAAGGAGTGAGGGGTCCCAACAGTGGGAGGTGATAAAATCAGAGAGGAAAGATCATGTAGAGTCTTGTAGGTCATTGTAAGAAGTTTGGCTTTTACTCTGAATTAAATGGAGAGCCTTGGTGGTTTCTGAGTAGGGAAGAAATACACATTGTATGTGAAACTGTCTTTTCACGGGATCCCTCTGTCTACTGGACTGAGCACACCACAGCAAGCTAAAGAGAAGTAGGCAGACCAGTCAAAAGACGATTGTAATAATTCAGAAAAGAGATGATGGTGGCTTGAATGAGGATGGAAACAATGGAGAGGTGATAAGTGGTTGGATCCCTGGACGACAAGATTTACGGATGAATTGGACATAGAGTAGGGAGGAACCAGGGAAGTCAAGGATGATCTCAAGGTTCGTGACCCTTGCAGTTAGGGGCATGGAGTTGGTATTCTCCAGATGAACTGAGAAGATTGGGACCGGGAGAGAAGAGTAGAAGGTCATGTTAAATTTGGAATGATTATTGAACCTCCAAGTGTAGTTATTTAATAAGAAGTGGAAGATGTAATTGATACATGTGCACAGTTTTAGATACATAGGAAATTTTTGGAAACATACATTAAAAACAGTTAATAGCGGTTACTTCTGGGTAATGAGAATCTTCAAAAATGGCACTGGGATATAAAAGGACAGACTAATATATGTTTCTACTGTTTTTAAATTTAATACCCTTCTGTACCATGTATTACACAGATGTATGTAGGTGTTACTGTGTCCTGTATTACTCTGATAACTAGAAAATTACATATAATTTGTGTGGTTGGTAAAATGAATCAAGTCCTCACAAATAAATCTTTATCAGAAAAGCCCACATTGGGCCAGGGTCGTGACAATGTCCTTTCAAGCTCTGACACTGATTTTTATGACTGGGAATTAACTGTTAATTCTTACCTTCACTTCCTCCTCAGAGCTCTGTGAAATTTGGAGTGTGTAAACAGCCTCTCTCATTCACTTGCCTCATCTTGAAAACAGCACCAAGAGCTCTCAGCATTTACCTACCTCACAGGAAATTTGAGGTTGGATGAGATAAGGTGTTTAAATACTTTGAGTTACCACAAAGACAGGTGCTCGTGTAGGCAGGTTATCATGAGTCCTGGAATAGTAAGACATCATAAAAAGAAGCTGTTTCTGTCTTTTGATCACGCAGGCATTTTGATACTCTTGAACTATTACTCTTCATTTTGTCTGCCGTAGAATGAGTGTTTCTCCCCAAACAGTATTCATTTTAGCATTTTTGTTCATGCCTTCTGTCAAACAAGATTTCCACAGCCTTTGATTTTTATCAAGATTTACTTGACTTTATTCTTCAAAGCATTTAATTCAAAGTTCACTCTATCAGTGGGTGGATTAGTTGAGTAACTGAAACATCGGTGTTGAATGCCATAAGAGTTTGTTAAATTATTTCTCTTCACAGGAGATGTACTTACCAAAGTCATGTACTAATGAACAATGAAGTGATTGTCTAAATAGTAGACATCATTAGAAGAAGTTACTGGTACACGGTGAATGGAAAATAATAAACAGTGACAGCTCTGACAAATGTTCATTCAGTGCCTCTTAAGTATTCTTCTAAGGCCATTGTCATGTGTCAGGTACTGTATTAGGTGCTATGAATACAAGAAGAAAACACATGTCTTTTCCCTCATGAAGCTTATATTCTGTCAGAGAAATGCCACACTGTGTTTTAAGTTTGGTATCGCCGTTTTAATGAAGTATTTGAGATTTTAGGCAAAGAGGAATTCGGAGGGTGCCAGCTGTATCCGCTTCTGCAAATTATGTAGTTGATGACTATTATTTTGAAAAAAAGCACCCTTAGTCCCACAAAGGCAAGGAGAAACCCAGAAAATCACCACCAAGCAGAATCACAAAGTACCGTCAGTGGAAAAAGTTGCAAGTCTCAGGAAAGATGAGCTCTCTTTATATGAAAGACCTTTCTTAGAACTAGAAATTACAAGAAATCCAGGCTGAATGTTCTAAAAACAACGTAAGATTTTAAAAAACAAAAACAAAAACAAAAAAAAAACAAAACAAAATAAAAAAAAAAACAAAATAAAACCAAAAAAACACCCAAACAAAACTTATGTCAAACACAGGCCAGAGATTCACAGATATTATGGTCTCCTTGGACTGGCTCCTGCCTCTGGAAGGTGGTTGAAGTAGATTGCCTTTGAGATTCCTTCGCAGCCTGAAGGAACCTAAATAAGTACAATTGTGGAGTGATATTTTCTCTAGAGAAAGATTTCTCAACAACCAAATACACCCAAGATGCGAAGATTCTATTTATATTTTATAATTATTTAACAGTGATTTCAAACCAGAGATGGAGCTAGAGAAAACAGACGTTGCTAATTACTGAAGAGAGTTAAATAAAAGTGTAGATTTTACCAGATATTCTCTTGCCTTAAGTTCATTAGAAATCCGACTATTCGTGGGCCACATGTCTGTCAGATTTAATTGGTAAACCACTCACTGGCCAACGGTCAGTCCAGGGTCCCCCGCCACCACCAGCATCTTCAGTACTCCAGAAATCTTGCTAACATTGTTCCCCTTGCTTTTGCCAACCTGTTCTAATTAATTTTCCACCCACATTTCTGATTTCAGTGCCAACTTCAGATGACTCTTGCTTCATCTCATAATTGAGCTTGCCATTCCTCGCTTCTATAATTATTCTTAAAAAAGACCTCCATAGTAAAAATAAAAACTCACATTTTTGATTGGCAGCTTCTCCAAGTTGACTGGCACTTAGGTGCTCATCCGAAGCTAAGGAGCGTTTGATTGCAACAGTTCCTCTGGCTCTGATTCAAAAAGTGCTCCTGGCAAAGCCATTGTCTTGCTTTCAAATGGTGGTGGGACAGCAATGAGTGGGTCCGCCGGACATCAGAATTCACATTAACACTGTTGCGTATGACCGCTGGCTCCTCACCTTGCAGCCACTCCACGGTGGGTTGTCTCCCGTGCAGTGTATTAGCTGTTTCTTGTGCTTTGAACAACTTCGGACGTTGGGACGATAAGAATAGTCTTAGTAGCTAACATTTATCGGACACGGACTACTTCCCAGGAACTTTGCAGATAGCTTTATGTGTGGTTGCTCACTGATACCTTGCAAAGACCTGAAGAAGGTCCTGTCATTACCCTTTTACAGGGTAATGATAAGCCTGTGGCTTAGTGGACTTACGCTGACTGGCCCAAGGCTGGTGGGGGAAGGCGGCACCCTTCCCTCAGCCCTCCACTGGGTGCCTTCAGCACTGCGATGGCCTGGCTGGAGACTGTGTGGTGGAACTCCCTGCGGGAGGGAGGTGGGCCGTCACACCTTCCCTTGCTCTTTTCCGAGCCTGCCTCCCCTTCTAGGGTTGCTCATTCTTGCTTCTTCTTGACATGTACGTGTGTATCTTATCCTTGTTTTGTCTCACCTCAGGAAATCATCTATAATTCAGCTGAAGTTTCTACCTCATGCATATAGATATTGTGAAGTTCCAAAAATTGTTTTCCTCTCTGATTCTCAGTAAAGTTTTGCTTTAGAACAATGAGAATAATGAGGTAAGCGAGCGATTTACTAGAAACAGGATTGATGAACATTCTCTTGATCTGAGGGGGACAAACGTGGGGACTTTGTGGCCACAGAGGAACAGAGCAGTGATCCTGTTGGTATCCTTCTGTCTCTTTACTGGAATGCGAGTCGGCACAACAAGGAATGTGTCTATCAGCCCACGAGGAAAGGACATGTGTCGTTTATTTTTTAATTTTTAATTTTTTTAATTTTTTATTTTTTATAAACATATATTTTTATCCCCAGGGGTACAGGTCTGTGAATCACCAGGTTTACACACTTCACAGCACTCACCAAAGTACATACCCTCCCCAATGTCCATAATCCCACCCCCTTCTCCCAAACCCCCTCCCCCCAGCAACCCTCAGTTTGTTTTGTGAGATTAAGAATCACTTATGGTTTGTCTCCCTCCCAATCCCATCTTGTTTCATTTATTCTTCTCCTACCCACTTAAGCCCCCATGTATGTGTCGTTTAATGAGATATGTTCTCTCCTTAATTTCTGGTTCCAGGAATCCATTCAGGGCTTGTTTAAACCCTTGGGAGAACACGGAAGATTTGGGCGCCCCCTTCCCTCCACCTTATAGAATTAAAAAACAGGAGTACAATACAACCCATTAAGTTTAAATCTTCTGTGTCTGCTGGAATTAATACAGTTTCTTTTTTTCTTATTGAAGACTCTGGCCTAGCGTGCACTCGCATGCGTGTGTGTGTGTGTGTGTGCTGTTGGATTGAGATTGTTTTGTAAACTGAGTAATCCAGTACTGAGCATTCCAAATGTAAGTTTCCAGAAGGCCCCCACAAATTGCGGGAAAAGAGGAGTTAGGCTAAAGCTCATCGGTTTATAAATTGAATGTCTAGCAGCACCTCACTAAGACTCAGGGAATGCATTAGACTAATGGTTTCCAAATTGCTGTGGGAAACCCCAAGGTCCTAGGTAGGACCTAGGTAGGAAGCAGGGTGGGGAGGCAATGTGCTCCTACTCCCTTTCCACTCCACTGTAGTTGCACCGTGACCTCTTTTATTATTAAAAGGCCCACATAAGATTTTGCTTTGAAATGGGGTCCTGCTGCTGAAACAAAAGCAGAGTATTGTATACGTATTGTTTTAATGCTGGTTACTGATCAGAAAAGTACTTTTTTTTTTTTTTCCGGCACTGGAACTAAACCTCATGTATCAGTCCAACTAATCTATAATCCCCAAGAAACAGAGACTAGCCTTCATCTTCATCTTCCCCTGCCCAGCAGCTGGCAGAGCCCTACATATGATGGGGACTAGCAAAGTGTTGGCTGAAAGCATGTCGTGTTTTCCCAATTACATTAATAATACGAATTATCCACTACTTCTAATGAAGTTCACTGCAGAAAATAAAACAACAGTATTTTCGCTGGTGTTGATCAGGCTTGTGGTACATTTAGTCCAACACTTTCAGGGCTCTCCACTCTAAGCATTTTATTTTAGTAATTGATTTGGGTTGAGATCAATCTAAAATGGAATCATATCTCTGCATTTTTATTGAGTTTCATTTCTTGGGATGCTTTGCAGCACGAAATAGCAAAGGTGTGGAAGTATCCTGGGCACACTATTCTAATTTCCTGAAGAAACTTTGAATGACTCATTTGGGGATGATGTCAGTGTTGCTCTCAGAGATGACTATTTAAAATGCACTTTTGGTATCACAAATTATGAAGGGAAAAAAAAAAAAAAGTACAGCTGAATTTCCCACAGAGGAGAGCAGGAATCATGAACTCCATTCAAAGGGCTTGGTGTGGACGCATGACGTTTGCCCTGGGCCGGTGACTGTTTCCACCCTGCAATCTGTTCATGGCTCTGGGTCACTCTTCACAACCTTCAGGCTCCCCTTTCCTCTTGCCTACTGAAAAGAGAATTTGATAAACTCAGTCATGCTCAGATGTTGCAGGTGGAAGCAATTTAATGTGTCATCTTATCCTAGCAAAGAGTCTAGTAAGGTAAGAAAAATCTAGTCAATGTGGTCACATTAGTGGCCTGGATACATGGAGAAGTTATTTCTCTCCTTAATTTTTTTTTTTTTTTAAATCAAGCCAGGGGAGACTTGATCCCCCCAGCACTTTTGTATTGATAAAGCTTGACTCAAAACTAGCCCCTGCCATCCATGGACTTCCCAAGTAGTCGGTGACATATACAGGCTTTTGTTTTTCCTCTGCTAGAGACATGGCAAGCATGCTCCCCCAATACCAACCATCGCCACTCCGGCCCTCGCTGGTCTAACAGAGAGTGGGTCACAGGTGATCAGGATACGCTAGGCCCACACGGCAGAGTTCTTCAGAAACTAAATGGAAGGTAAACACTTCAGCCTGACCTTCAAGGCAGTTCATCTGTCTTCACTCTCTCATCCACTTTATTTCTCTAACCCCCAGCTATGTGCAATTACACCATTTTAGGCCCTCGGCATACCCTATATTTTCAAGTTTTTTAAGGCCACCTATTGCTTTGGAAACAAATACCCCTCCCCCCAAAGTTACTGGTTAAAGCAATAAGCATTTATTATCTTACTGTAAGTTTTTGTGGGTCAAGAATTTCGGAAGCACTTAACTGGATGGTTCTGGCTTGGAATTTCTCAGGCTGCTCATGCCTGGGATCTGCTCCCGAGGTGGCTCACTCAGAAGGTGGTGCTTGTTGCTGGGAAGAGGGTGCAGTTCGTCTTCAGTGGGGTTTCTTCTAGGACTGTTTTGAGGGTAGCTGCTGGCTTCCCTCAAAGTAAAAGATCTGAGAGAAAGCTTGGAGGTTAAGTGTCCTTCTAATGAGCGAACGACACGAGCTGCCGCACAGCATCTCCTCCACCAGGCTGTTAGCTAGGAGTGAATCACTAAGTCTGCATTCAAGGGGAGGGGAATGAGGTTCCACCTTTGAAGAGAAGTGTCAGAGAATTTGTAGATGTATTTTAAACCACCATAATGCTCCTGCCCTACCGTTTGCTCTGTTCTTTCTGCTCAGAATGCCCTTTCCTATATAGGCATGGCCCCAAACGACATGACTTCATAGTTAACAGCATCCCTGGTCTTTTCCCAACAGATCTGAGCAGCACGCTAAACCCCAAGGCATGGCGATCCAAATGGTCTCCAGATACTGCCAAATATTCCACAGTGAACACAAATCACCCCTGACTTAGAACCACAGTTCTAGATGTTAAAAGTTCTGTGAGAAGGGTTTGGAAGCTAGTCTGGCAAAACTTACACTTAATCTTTTTTTGCTATTTCACATTTATTAAAGTCTGGGAGTACATTGAGGAAGTTGAGCACCCACTTTGGATGATGAATGATGATGTTCAAATGGTGTCTCACTCACCATGAGACTTTAGGCAAGTTACTTAATTGTCCCGTGCCTTCAATCACTCATTCATAAAATGGTGATTGTTATGATACTACCCTGAGGGGATAAAACGAGAGAGATCAACTTGGAGTTACTCTAGCTGAATTAGGAGAGGGAGAACCAGAGGCTCACTCTCTTGGCATCACTCTCTCTGTTTGCTACCTCAAAAGCTATCAATTCAGGAGCCTAGGACTCTCTAGATTAGTTCGAGACAAATACCAACAGCCATTCCAGTGGTTTTACTAACAGGAATGTCGAACAGATGAGTAAATAGCTTGCCCAGGCAACATGGCTATTTAATGGTAAAACGACGACTAGAATCCAATTCCGCCAACTCTTAAACTGAATACTCTTTCTACGAACTCTGCCTACTGTATTGCTGACGTAGACAATTCCTACTTCAGTTTGCCTTATTTTCTTGAACTGGCATTCAAGGTCCTGCACGTGGTCCAATATAGCCTACCTTTCCCCTATTGTCAATTATACTTTAGCCAGGCCAATCTTCACCATGTTCTATGGGTTCCTACCCCCAAAATAGGCTCAATGCCTAACTTAATCCATTCTTTTCCACAACTGTCATGACCACATTCCCCCTTAAACTCCTCCAGGAACCTTCTGGATAAACTTGCTTCTATTTTATTTCTCCTTGATTTGAAAAATCTTCCTATTACAACTTGTTCTCACATTGTCCCAAGATACTCATAGTATATAATTTTGCGTTGCTTAACTCACTTGAGTAGTAAAAATATACAAGGCATTTTGTACTTGTTGAAAAATTGTTTTGCAAAAGTTCTCATACCTCTTAAAATTAGATATTTGTGATATACTGAATACTCTTTTATATCACCTCTTGTTTATGTATTATCTTTTCAATTAATTTCTCAGGTACACTGGTGGTAGATAGGGATTTCTTTAAATGTCTGTGTACAGATACATTACTTTAAGATATGCAGAATGCAAATTCAAGCAGTAATTCACCTTGCTATTCTCTAATATGGTTGATCCTACAAATACATGAACTTTTCAAGAATAAGTATTCTTTATAATTTTCCAAACTGCAATGGTGCCTAACATAGGATTCATACACAATAAGTATTTGGATACATTTTTAGATATTTCTTAAAGTCTGATATTTTCACATTAAGTAAAAAAAAAAAGGGGAGCTGGGTTAAATTTTTTTTTTAAATTTTATTTATTTGAGAGAGAGAGAGAGAGAGAGAGAGAGATCACAAGTAGGCAGAGAGGAAGGCAGAGAGAGAGGGGGAAGCAGGCTTCCTGTTGAGCAGAGAGCCCAATACGGGGCTTGATTCCAGGACCCTGAGACCATGATCTGAGCCGAAGGCAGAGACTTAACCCACTGAGCCATCCAGGCACCCCTAAAATTCTTTTAAGAATATATATATATATATATATATATATGCATGTGTGTATGTTAGCTAGATCTTCTCATGCCTTTCTTTATACATTTGTTACAATGTTATATATCACACTATAGAAATAAGGTAAAAATTTAAATACCAGGCCCTGGGCTTTATGTTTGTTTCCTGCTTTATCTTATTAAATAATCATGGCTATCCTATGAGGTAAATACTATTTTTACCTTAAAGATAGAAAAACCTTAAGACCCCAAACTTTAGATGTTAAAAAAAAAAAAAGTCCCAAATCACACAACCAGTCACACAGAGTTAGAAGTTAATCCAGGTCTAATTCCAGAATCCACAGTCCTAACTACCAATGCAATGTGACCCCAGGCAAGTCTTCTATGTTTACTTCGTGGGCTACTGAGTTAATTCATATGCTTAGCACAATGCCCTACACATACTTACCCAAGCCTCTTCCTCTACCAGCATTTCACTGTGACAGGATTGAAAAGCTAGTAAGACATGCTCCCAGTCCTGAAAAACCTAATTTGTGATAGGCAGAATTCTAAAATGGCACCCCAAGATGTCCTGCCCTTTGAATATATCATGCCCCTGATTACATTATATGCAAGAGATTTTTTTCCTGATGTAATTAAGGTTACTAATCAGTGGATCTTGAATTAACGATGGGCCATATCTACTCACATAACTCCTTAAAAAGTAGTTTTCCCCAGCTGGTGGTGGATGGAAAAGTCAGATAAATCTGTGAACTCCCCCATGAGGAGGATTTAATCCACCAGATTAATGAGTTGTTGCTATCTTTCAAGAGGAAGCCATGTGTAAAAACCAGAGTACGACCTGCAGCTGCTGAGAGTGATCCCTGGTCCATCTACAAGCACCAGGAACTGAATTCTGCCAACAATAGAATAACAGATAAGTCTAGAAGTGGATTTTCCCCAGAGGCTCCGGATTAGAGAGCCAAGGCTGGCAGACACCTTTATGTTGGTCTTGTGGGATCCAAAGCAGAGAACCCACTGGAATCCATGCAGAATGCCAATCGAAATTAATGTGAGATAATGAATGGACGTTGTTTAAATTTGGTAAGTTTATGGTAATATATTATGCAGGAGACAAATTCACAAAACTAATAGGTAAGGAAACACAAAACTGTGAACAAGGGCTTGGGCTATAGAGATATAAATAAAGTACAAAGAAAGGAGTGTAATTACCCTGGTGGAGAGGTTGAAGAGGGCATGAAATCTTGAGGAATTTAAAGGTGCTACCATTTTGAAGAATGAACAAAATTTGCTGGCTGTGGGCTGAGGGAGGCAGGGAAGAGAGGGAGGAGAGATATTCTAGACTAAAAGGATAGCATGAGAAAATAATGAGCAAGCAGAAACTTGTTGAGGCAAGGTCCAAACGCTGAGAATAGCAAGAGGAATGCGCCCAGCAGGGTGTGGCAGGTTGGAAGGGGGCTGTGATGCTTTCCCAGCTGTGGAGAGGTTTGGACTTCTGTTCTGCCAACATTGGCAGCACTTACTAGAGTCTTTTAAGATTAATTGAAAATCTGAAGACTTGATGGAGTATATGTTATATAATTTTATATTTTATGTATATTAACACGTTTTAATAGTTGAGGTAAGTGGATAGATAACTCTTCTTAACACGTTTTGTCCTCTTTAATATAAAATGAAAATTGCCACAACTAAAGATGTTTACTAAGATGGCTAAATTCAACAAAAATGTATCTACTCACAAAGACAGAAAGAAAATGTTTTTTTGAGTAGACAAACAAAAATATAGCACTCAGAAAAGTACCCACTGTCATCAAAACCATCTATTTAAAAAAACATTTTTCTGAGTATAGTTGACGCACAATGTTAATTAGTTTCAGGTGTACAGTGATTCGACACATCTCTAGGTTATGCTGTGCTCACCACAAGGGTAGCCACCATCTGTCCTCATACAACACCATGACAATACCATTGACTGTAATCCCTGTGCTGTGCCTTTTATTCCCGTGCCTTATTCATTCCATAACTGGAAGCCTGTATCTCCCACCCCTCTTCCCCCATTTTGTCCATCCCCTCCCCACTGGGAACCATCAGTTTGTCTTCTGTATTTATAGGTCTGATTCTGCTTGTGGTTTGAAACATTCTATTTCAATATCTTGGAACATGTTTATGACATGACATAATTATGTATACACAAGATCTTTTCAATCTCTTTCTCCTTCAGTAATAGATAAAGAGATTACCATATCTCTGAAAGCAAACTGCTGTGACATAAAACACAATTTTCAGTAAGATTTGGAATGATTTTGCGTGGTTTTCTAATTATCAAACATGTCAGGAATGGTATTTTTCCTATATTCAGATAAACAAAAATATTTATGTAATAAATCTCAGAGAAAGGAAAGCTTTTTTTAAAAAAAAAGTTAAATATTTCTGGTCATGTTTCAGATTCAGAAGTAAAACGTTAAAATAATATAATTGAGCCAGGATTGTTCATTTCTCTCCCCCTCCCCTGAAGAGCTCCATGGGAATAAATTAAGCACTGAGGGAGGTACATTAGAATAAGGAGTCTCCTTGTGACTAACAGCAACTGAGTATCCTAGGTTCCTAATTTATTATCAGAATGACTTAAGCTCTGAGCAAATTCTTCATCAATAACATAAGACTAACGTTATACAGTGAATTTTTAAAAGAGTATACTGTAAGAAAGATTATATGTAAACATTCTAATGATTATTATTTATAGCCAGGTTATCAAATATTAGTCTTATAATAACTAACACCAGCTTTGGGTATGTCTTTCTGATTGAGCTGATTTCACAGCAGTTTACGTCTATCAGTCTAGCACAGAAGGGGGTACCTAAAGAAAAAGGCAGCAAATGTCTTTATGAACCAATTCCTTTAATGTATAGAAATTTTAATCACATGACATTGGCTTCCTTACAAATCTTTGGTACTTTAAAAAAAATACATACCCATAATAGGATATATATATATTTTTTTAGAGAGAGTTCCAGCAGAGTCAGGGGGAGGGGCAAAGGGAGAGGGAGAAACCCAAGCAGACACCCTGCCCAGCATGGATCCTGACACAGGGCTCTACCTCAGGACCTTTGCAATCATGACCTGAGCCAAAATCAGCAGTTGTATACTTAACCACCTGAGCCACCCAAGCGTCCCATGAATATGTTTTAATCTAGATGATGCTTGACCTACATTTAATTAAAAAATAAAAATCAGAGGGGCGCCTGGGTGGCTCAGTGGGTTAAGCCTCTGCCTTCGGCTCGGGTCATGATCTCAGGATCCTGGGATCAAGCCCCGCATCTCTGCTGAGCAGAGAGCCTGCTTCCTCCTCTCTCCTCCTGCTTCCTCCTCTCTCTCTGCTTGCCTCTCTGCCTACTTGTGATCTCTCTCTCTCTGTCAAATAAATAAAATATTAAAAAAAAGAGTAAGTAAACGTACTTTAAAAAAAAAAAGAAAAAAGAAAAATCAGAAACAATGTCAATCATACAAGCATGTTAAAAAAAATAACACCCCCTAGCATATCTTTAAATGAAGTCTTGTCTTTTAAAAATTCAAAGGTAATGACACCTTTTTAGTGCTAACTAAAAATACACATGATCCAAAATAAACCATTTTTTCATAGAACTGTTATTAGTGAAGCAGTTCCATTACACATGTAAACATTTGAAAATAGTGATGCCTTTGAAATGTAAGGGCACTTAAAGTCAACTCTGTCTGCTTTGTAGTTTAAGACTAACAGAACACTGTATAAATGGTCATCAGTTAAAGTTTAATTACTATTCAATAATTCACTCTTTAAGAAGACAAGGACTTTGATAAATTCTGACCACAGGGAGAGAGATTTCCCTGCCAAAGCACTGCTCTTTCTGTTCCTGGTACAGCGTTCTGACTCAGTTGTTCCTCATTCATGGTAACACAGGTGATTACATTCAAATGGCATTTAACATAAATTGCGCCAAACTGCCCTATAATTTCATTTTGGACTGAATTAATTAACTTCTCAGTAGGTGACTAAGGTGCTGAACACAAGCCTAAAGAAATACTTGACTGCTTAACCTACCTTATATGAATCCTCTCTAATGCAAGGCAGCTTCCATTTTCAATAAACAGGACCAGAAAAATTTACTTAGTAAGATCTTAAAGGGTAAAGATAAGGCACTTAGAATAAATGAAATCAGTTTTCCAAATACATGCACATCCATTTAAAGAAGTCAGGGGGCACTGCAGACAGTTAAAGGAGGATTTAACCAAACTCACCAACCAGAGTTGGCACGCCTGATATTCTGAAAGACTCTACCTTAGGAGGTGTGTGTTTATAATAACAAAATGCCTTCTTTGTCCTTGGCAAGATGTTTAAATAAAAAGCTCACCACTTTGTAGCAAGTAAAAATACTATCTTAATGCTGTTGTAAGTAATTTATGTCCCAGATCTTGAAATGTAAATATAATTTTCTAAGACATTATCTTCAGATCATCAGAATTATCATAATATCATAAAATAACTATTCTTTCTGTTTCTCTAATTATAATATTCTTATCAAGCTCTGACAGCTAACTCTTTGTTTTCAAGTTTATAGTCTTCATATCAGGAAACAAATTAAAAGGACAAACAGGAATGTGAGAAGGCAGCTCATAAAAAGCTGAAATGTCTTTTATTACATGACATATTTTTATCTGTCATAAACTTCCGGTTTAGGAAATGAGAAAACAAATACTTCTTTGACGAACTCCTTGAAAAAGTGTTTAAGTAAGTATTTTTAGATTTTTTTTAACTGTGGAAGGAAGGAAGGAAGGAAGGAAGGGAGTAAGAAGGAAAAAAGGAAGGGAGGGAGCCCCGACTTTGTATTAAACCTTTCGGGGGAAGTGAACTAACATTTAATGAACAGCACGTTAAAGGAAGTGAAGCTGAAGCCTTCAGCCTGCTCCCAAAGGCTCTGTAGCATGCAGGGAGGTGGGCCCCCAGAAATAGCCTGAATAACCGTGGTCCTTGGTCAGGCTTCACATAAATATTTCTAGGAGGAAGGGCCTCAGCTTTGTTCCAGTGTCCCACTGAGGGCACAACTGCTAGGTAGTTTCTCTATGAATAAATTCTATTTCCAGTACACCTTAAATCCTTCTTGATATAATATGCATGAGGAAATGACAAGAATATAATTTGGAAGTTTTAACACTGGTTGTTATAAGGAAGGCTTCGACTAAAAAAAAAATGCTTAGATGCCAGTTTCAGAAACAATTTTGCCTGCAGCATCTTCTAGCTCAATAATTTAGTGGCAATGACAGTCACAAATGCTGTCAAAAACAGCAGTTGAGGTTTAAAAAATAAACAAAAATTCAAACAATAATAGCCTGTAGATTTTAATATTGTCATTTACTGAACTGGCAACCACAACAGAATTTATGAGAGTCTTCTTGTTAGAAAAAAACAAATTAATCGTACCTTTGCAGGTTTTCATGCATGTGATTGTCTCTACAGTCCTCTAAAGGCAGGCACGTGGGGCTTCCTTCTCATCAAATACTATGTCTATCATGGTGTCGACGGTCACAAGAGACCTTTTGTATCATTACTCCCCCGAGTTGCAATTCTTACGAGGAGTCCCCGGCAAACACAAAAGTAACCTGGCAGTTACATCATTCTATATAAATGAAGAAAGACTGCTATCTAAAAATAATGAAAGGCTCCATTTAAATTAATGTTACTTTTTTGTCAAGTGATCATTTTACTTTGTAATAATGTAGTTCTGATCCAAATAGAGTTCTCATGAGCTTTAAAAAGATCTCTAGAGATTATACACAGGGCAGTAATTTAATTCTTATATTTTTATTTCTTGCAATGACATTTAGGGTTCAGTGTGATTTCAGATTTTTTGAGCCGTTGCTGACACCTTATGGAAACTGTTTTATTTGGAAATTCTGATTTGATTTTTAAAACTGTTCAGCTCTTGTTTACAAGAAGCATTATTATTTTTAAAAAGGATTTTTTTGTTCCTTTAAGGTATTCATCCTCTCGCTATTTTATAATCCTGTTTGGGTCACAATGATTAGTTGCTATGGAAATTACCTCCTATGGAAATGATTCCGATGTCATTGTTGTAAGAATATGACTTTTAATGAATAATATCAATAGCAGACATCAACCCTTACTAGAAAAAGGAAATTTAATTAAAATGTTTTAAAAGGATTAATTCTGAAAATTATTTTCATGGCCAACTTTTCTGATATTTTTGAATCAGCCATCTGCTTTTTAAATAAGTATTAAATGAATTTTAAGGTGTTAATCAGCTACTCACTTCCCCAAATTCCAATGTCATAATGGAAATTAGCACCATGCACAGAAAAGTGGAAATAGAGAACATTTCATTTACCTTTTCTCTAAACTAATAAATGTTATGCTTCACTTATGAGAGTTAATGTCAACAGGATTTCAGGGCTCATCAAGGAAACAACTTTGAATAACACATTATGAATTCCCTTTAAAGCGAAGAATTTAATATTCCAAAATTTATCCCAGGAATTTGAAAGGTCAGTGAGTTAACTAGTGAGTTAAACAATAGATGAGAGTCAGTGAACCATTAGATGAGAATTCCAGAATGCTAAGAAGAAATTTTCTTGGGTAGATTCTATAATTTGTGGTTTGAATAAAACTTTTTGAAACATTCCATTAGTATTAAAACTCTCACAATGAGAATATGGCTCATATTTAACACATTTTAAATTACTAGACAGTCTCTCCCCAAAGAAATTTTAATGCCTTCTTCTGCCTAGTGCTTGCTCACTGCTGGCACTAATTTAGGAATAAATTAACCCTTCAAACAATTAGGATATTGTCTGAAACTGCCTCTTGCACTCTACCAGGGAAATCACTTATATTCCAAAGATCAGAAATAAAAGAAAAATCCAATTCTTCATTATAAAGCATTTTTCAGACCCCATAGCTTATTAATTATTGATGTAAGTCACTATCATATTTACCAACATAATTACATATTACTATATCTCTAGTGCTTCTGAATCAAGTCTAACAGTATAGATTTTGTTAAATGCTTTATACATAGTTTTCTATACTTGTGCCTGCAACCATGATCTAGGGTCCAAAATGTCTTTGATAGATTTCTGCCTTGGAGCTGGCACTGGCTTGGCTTCAAAATTGGTTTTAGTGTCTATGTGTTCACTATCATCATTTACATTATTTTTCCTGGCAGGAAGGAGTTTTCGAGGAGCAGCCATCGGTTTCTGTAAGTGATGCATTAGGGTTGATAATTTGGTATCCAAAGGCGAGGTCCAAGATACACTTGTTTTTTCCCAGTTGTCCTTATCCAATTGATCTGGGTTACTCTGTGTTTTTAAGCTGAATGGAGCTTTATCAGAAGGAGGAAGGGGAGCACGTCTTTTTTTCCCTTTCCCATCATGTAGCTGGTTACTTGCAGGAGATAATACCTTTTTCTGGATAACCACTTGATGATTACCATCAAAGAGGCTGGCCCAAAGAGGTGGTGAGGAGTCTTCATGCTGACCAATAAGAAACTGTCCATTTGTCTCTTCAAGTTTTTTTTGTATTGTATCAGTTAAACTTTCAAGTTTTACAGGTGAATCAATGCCTGTAATAATTTTGAGAAAAAGTACATGGGGGAAAAATTCAAAAGCTGTGTACACTTTGAGTTATTGTTTTCTAAATCAGTATCTATAATAATCATCAAAAACACAATGGATCAGCAACTGGTTTAAGTTTAAAAATAACCCTACCAACAGAACCAAAAAAAAAGATCATTCACCATGCACTGCATATGCACACACAAGAGCGCGCGCGCGCGCACACACATACACATAAATACATTCCTAAATAAATGAGTATAAACCAGTTTTCAAAGGAGTGTAGACACATCATAACTTTTTCAATTCTATAGGTTAAATATTTATTAAATAACTTTTCTTAGATTTAAAATTTATTCTGACTTCTAGGTAAGAGGAGATCCCCTTTTTATAAAAGCCTGATATGTAAACCAGGACAAGTGTAACTGGATTAACATCCTTTCCTTTAGACTAGCAAAGTCTCTGTTAATAGGGAAAAATTCCAAAAACAGAAACCCAAGGAAACAGAGTGAAACCCTGATACCCGTTTGGTGATAAGGATGCTGGATGAATTTTTCCTTGGGAAAAAATAAGAGAACAGAGGTAAACATCTGTTAAATGAATCACTGGTTGTATCATTTTTAATCTAACATTTTAAAGTGTATGTAAAGTATATATTGGTCGCAAAAATAGAGTAGAATTTACTGTTGACCTGTGTGTGTTCACAGCACTGTTCGTTCAGGCAGTCCCACAGAGAAATAAATACCCTTCGAAGTGTGGGAAAATGGAATATTAATTAATGAGTCTATAAAGTTAAAATTTTCCAAAGTATTAAACTTAACCAATTTTTTGACCTGAGATGAAAGCTTCCATTTATTAATATTCATTTATCAACATTACTTTAAAACAAATTTAATAAAACATAGAAAAAATTATAGAACATGATTATATTTTAGAATCTCCAAGTTTACATTTTCAGAATTTTCATCAACTACTCAGCTAATATTTATTTTCAGTGCAGCCTTATTCATTTTGAAGCTTTAACATTTTTGTTTGATCTTAAGCATTCAAACTATGAAAAATGTGTATTCATTAATTTTGTATTAATTCATCTATTAAACATGAGTTCCTTAGTCTATAATCATAGTCTTTTTTCATTCATTTTGACTGTGCCTTGAAAATTTTAGCATTTTAATGTCAATAGAATAAGCTGCTTGAGTATGGACAATGTTGTTTTTGTTACCCTGCAGCTTAGAAAAGAAAAACCCCACTTACTCATATCGTGGTAGACTGAGGTCGCCTCTTTTGTCAAGAACAAAGGTGGTTTCCGTGGTGACATAATCTCAATTTTCATAAGTTCTTCACAACAATGCTTCCATTGGCCTAAGAAAGACAGAAAAAGGCAGGCTAGTTTAAAACATAAATGTGAAGACATATACTTCATTTTCAGTAGATATCAACATATTTTTTGCTGTGAAAAATAAGAGGGAATCTATAAAGCATTGCCTTAAGGAAACCACAAAAACCTAGTACTACCCGTAATTCTGAAGTCCCAAGTCTAAGCACTAGAGTAATCTATTTGAAAAATAAAGTTCTGTGCACAGATATAAAAAGCTAAGATCTCTAGGTTATTAAATACTACACTATTTCACTAAATGGTCTAGGAACTAAAATTTCTATTCATGGCAAAAATTTGTACAAGTTCTCTTCTTTTAAATATTAAATAAAAATACCCAGTTCATAAGACAGTTGAAAGGTAAAAATCAACTGAAATAGTTATCTAGAAGGATACAGTGCTTCTCAAAAATGGTGTTAACTTTGAAAATTCTAATTAAGATACAAGAATTGTTTATTTAACAATTATTTCTTCTAATGATTATGCCTTTCGAAATTCATGTAACTAGAAAAATGCTGCATCTTCATTCAAGTAAAAGGTATGTAAGAGCCTATTATAATAAAGACACATCAGTCAAAATTCTAACTGGATCTAATTTATTTTAGGAAGGACACTTTAAATAAAGCCATTAGTCATTTCAAATAAAAAATACTCTTTACGCTGTTTCAATTTTTAAGTTAAAATTTAAGAGTATGAACAATATTAATTTTTCTTTTAGTTATATTTTACTATTTTCATCTTAAAACACTCAGGCTTATTTCTTCTGAGTGGATATAAACTTCAACCATTCCATGTTTATTGCGTGCCTGCATGCTGGATAACAACTGTGCCAGAGACTATGTGTCTCTATATTCATGTTATAAAAGTAGGTTATTGAGCTTCACTGTTCTTATACTCTGTCTTACATCTGTAGAAAAATAAATATAATACACATGTGCCTTTTGGGAATGATTTATGATGTATATTTTTCTTCCTTTTATTATATTCTCAGTCTCCATACTCAATATCCAATTTGGTTATTTTCCATAGTTTAAATAAAAGATATTTCTTGTTTGGTCAAATTATCAATTCATTTTTGTTGTTTTAAATCTAATATATAGCCATGGTTATATGGTAATATGCATAAATTTTAAATCCATCACCTTAAATAGCTAAGAAACATAAAAAACCTTTTAGTATGTTTTATTACAATGCTAAGTATAGAACATGGTAAAAATTTCAAAATAGCCCACATAGCATCTCATAAAGGGAATGAAATCTTGATTTTGAGGCTTCAAAGGTTGCTCTGCAGAATTTAAATCTAGTAGGATCTGAGATCTGATAACTTATTCCTCCCCTCCACTTCCTTTTTTAGATAAATATATAAAAGCCAGCTTTTCCTTCTTGGGGGCAGAAAAAAATAAGGTCTTACTTAATAGAAAAATAATGAAATACTTTGAACTAGAAAACATTTCTCCATCAAATCTTAGGCAAATTACAAAGTATAGCATTTTCTCTTTATTGATAGATGAAAGCTTTTCATTGTTAAACTGGTAGCAGAATACTAATCATGCTGAAGACTGGAATATAAAGCCAAACTATCCCATGCGTTACTGAAGTCAGAGGTACAAGTGTGTTATGTTCACTGGTGAATTTTACAATGGGAACATTTGTTTTATCAGTGACTAAATTAGTATGCACAGTTATACCTGATTCAACATGCTAACCAATATGAAATATTAAACAGCTATGTTGTATTCACATAAAATCTGTATCCTAAAGATGTTTACCACAATAATATTTGCTATAACGTTCCTAGTCAAAATGATCTGTTATCCTAAGCTGCTCAATAACTCAATATTTATATTATTAAATATTTGAAAAAATTTATCTTTGACCCACCATTCTAGCTCTACCTTTCTGATCATCCAAAACAAGTGTCATTACTCTTTTACATGTTTGTTAGCTCTCAAATATTAAAAATTAGCTATGACATCCCCCTTGCCTCCAGCCTCCACTCTTCAGGCTGTCCTTCGGAAGGCCGAACAGACCTAGTGCCATTAATGTTTTCTCATGGTTTTTAATTTTCTCATTCTCCTGATTTCTACTCTTAATCAGAGTTAAGTAATTGAAATTAACTCTAAATATTAAATTGCTCTTAGTTTATTCTGCTCTAAATATCTATGCTCTACTTTGTTCTACACGTCAGATTTCATCTAAGATTACAAGAGGCTACACTTACCACTTACCACTTATAAGTCAGTCTTTAGAATATAAACATTTC
This sequence comes from Mustela nivalis, assembly GCF_964662115.1. Classification (NCBI taxonomy): domain Eukaryota; kingdom Metazoa; phylum Chordata; class Mammalia; order Carnivora; family Mustelidae; genus Mustela; species Mustela nivalis. Next base: position 124,845,356 of record NC_139021.1, read on the forward strand.
CGTCTTTGCTTCATATCATCATATGCAATGAATTCTAAAGTGTAAGTCTAATAGAATTTATACTTTAAAGACCACATAGATTGGCAGATTTTATCCACAAATCACTAAATACTGAAGAAGTAGCCAGATGTAAGAACCTAGTTGTCATCACGTTCTTATTTTGACAGTAATATCACAAGATTTGTATCCCTCCAAATCCCGTATTTTAGCACGATGAATTATTTTACCTAATCTGGCAAATTAAATCACGAGACCATTTAGGAATTGATATCCAGACCATAATAGTCTGCATTTTTACCTCCTTTCACCCCTCATTCCTGTTTTTATACACATAAAAAGTGTAAAATAGCAGAATCACTCCTAAAAATAATATAGTCTTTGTAAGACTCTCTAGAGCAGATCATTTGAGAAAGCAGTTAAAATTTCAGATGTGATCAGCAAAGGAAAGGAAGTTTTTGTCTTTTAAGTTACATGTCTAAGATCAGCTGAAATTAAAAAAAAAAAAAATGTACTGCATGCTGATAAGCATGGAACAAATATTTAAACATTTATTCAGTGCCTAGGGATAGTACTTAAGGAAAACAAGTCCTAAAGAATTCCAGAAGGCTATAGAGGGAGTCCTCTGGATTCCTGCAGTAAACCAGCAATCTCTTCAGGCCTCAATTTTCTCAACTTTAGAGGAGAAGGAAATCATTTCTGCCTTGCTGGGCTGTTGTGAGAAATAAAGGAAGCCATATGGTATGTGGAAGGTAATCAATACATTTAGTTCCCTTCTTTGTCCCCACCCCAACCATCACTATAATAACTTAACCAGGCCACAGACCACAGTAGGCTTATAAAAATTAATCTGAGGACAGCAGGTATTAACTCTTTTATAAAGTTCCCAAAACAGATCTTAAGAAGTCCTAAAATTTCTTCTAGGAGTTGCAGAAACAACTTTCTATCATTAGAAAATGCCTATCTTTCGTAATTCTTTATAAAAAAGCATTCTGAAGACATAAAATACTGGTTGAATCTAACAGTAGGCTTAGTTTGACTAGAAATAGCTGTTATCAATAATCTACATTTTCAATATATGACTTCATTATTTTCTTGTTGATAAAATTCCTCCTTAAATTGAGAATATTAGAACCTCACATATTTTACATAGTAGAACTCTATTATATTACTATCACATTGTTTTTATAATCATGGGCTGTATTACTGAAACTGAAAAACCATATGTATGGTTTTAAAATAAATCTTTGGATGATGTCCAAGATGATATAATGAATCTGGAGTTAACAGAAGGTTACATGAGTCTCCTGTACATTTCAAATTTTAGGATCATCACTAACCTACAGAAGTTTTTTACTACTCAAAAAGTCATATCCCTTTGATCAAACACACTGCCTTAACCAGTTAAAATCCAGTATTTTGAAAAAAATGTGGCCTAATTGTTTTAGGGACAGAGAAATTTAAAAATAACAGGTATTCAAAGGTATAATAAACTACAGTAAGTCAGCCCTGGGAAAAGGTCGAGAGAAAAAGGCATCAATGCACTGATGATATACTGTCATTTTATTCAAGAGCACTAAAAAAATAATCTTGATCCAAACCAAAGGATTATAATTTTAATATTTAGATTGCTTTGTGCATCCTTTCACGCTTCATGAATATATTACTAGTAAATCCAAACACTAACTTACTAAGATCAAAGAAATGTTGCCAGAAGGCTTCCATCCATTTCTGAAGATCTTCTCTATTGTCTGCTACAAAGATATGAGTTACAGCCTGTCCAGCAACAGGGTTGATGACAGAGAAATTATGAATTTTTTTCTTGGTATCCTTATCCATTGCCCGAATTCTGGTTTCCTAAAAATTAGGACAAAATTGGTATTTTACAAGAGAATATTTTTGTAATATTCAAATAAATGTTTTAGTGCTTTGCTACTATACTTACAACAGATGCAATTATAAATCTTGTTGCTGATCACTTAAAATATGTAATTTTGAGAATTTTCAATATTCAGACTCAAACCTATAAAAAATTGCTTTTTATGAAAAATACTGAGTAACATTTCAAAGTATGCTACATAGAGAACTTAAATTACATGAGATTAAAACGTAACCTGTTTTGATCTGTTTAAGTAGGAGTTTGCTGTCTTTTATATACATCTTAAAATTTGCAATAAAACAAGTACAGCATGTCATAACTGTAATGTGAATTATGTTAACTACATTTTCAACAGTAATAAAATAAAAGAATCAGTAAAGTATGTTTGTTATTCTAATATTCAGGCATTATACACAGTGTTATCACTTAAAGCAGTAAAACCATAACTTAGTGTTTACTGCAGCAAAGCAGTTAGGTTTTCGCCATTAACATTTATTTCATATGTAACATTCATTTACAAAGCTCATAGCTAAAGATCCATGAAGTACTATAACCTTCCTGATGGTACCAATTATTTTTTTAAATGCCGAATGCAACCATCAGCAACAAAGGCAATGGTTTCCTTCATGTTGGTAGTTTAAACTTTTTCTGTGTGGTACTAGGTATGACGTTGTGGTGCTTCTCCTGTCTATACGTAGAAAAAGTCTTGTTCCCAAGTCATTCAAGCACTACCACGCCACATGACAACTAGCATCTACATGCAGTCTCCAAGTTTTGGGGAAAGAAGTCTGAAATACAACTATCTATTTATGCAACAGTAAGGATTTGGCTGCTTGGATAATGACGGATAATGTTCTAGAGCAGTGCTGTCTATTAGAAATATGTGAACCACATAGGTAATTTTAAGAGTTTCTAGTAACTATGTTAAGAAGGTAAAATGAAACTGGTGAAAATCATTTTGTATTTATTAATTACATTATTTTAAAATTGTGTTTTTATGTAACCCAACACATCCAAAATATTATTCTAACATGTGAGCAAAAAACATTTTTGAGATATTTTACATTCTTTTTTGTACTAAGTCTCCAAAATCTAGTCTGTCTCTGATACAGCACATCACATTTGGACCAGGCACATTTTAGGTGGTTAACAGCCACTGGTGGCTAATGGCTCCTGTACCAGGTAGAACAGTTCTAGACTCATATGTTTAAACCTACAGTAATGTGTGTAGAAGAATATTTAGCCGGCAGCTTCAAAAGCTGTTTAGGAGTGAGAAGAAATTCCTCACTTCTTGCAGTCTTGAATGAAGAGAGATTCTATGTATAGTCACATCCCAAAACCAACCTACACATACAATGATGTCTATGTGGACATTACAGGAATAGCAAAGAGTTAACCAAGAAACACTGTACATTCCCTGAAGAATGGGTAAATAGGCGGAGGTGAACCCCTGATACACCAGCTCCCCCATCCTCAGTTTGCTGCTTTCTGCAGTTTCAGTTGTCCCCAGTCAACTGCAGTCGAGAAGCAGATGATCTTCCTCCTGACATATGGTCCGAAGGTCAGTAGTAGCCTAACTCCACATCACAGTGCCTGCGCCAATCCCCTCACTTCATCTCAGCACATAGGCATTTTATCATCTCATATTATCACAAGAAGGGTGAGCACAGTACAAGGTACTCTGAGAGACTGAAAGGCTACATTCACATAACCTTTATTATGCATATTGTTAGCATTATTCTATTCGACTCTTAGTTACTGATGTTAATCTCTTACTGTGCCTAATGGGTAAGTTAAACTTTATCAGAGCTCTGTATATATAGGAAAAAACAGTAGAGACAGGGTTCAGTTCTATCCACAGTATCAAGCATCCACTGGGGTCTTGGAACATATTCCCTGAAGATAGGAAGGGGCTACTGTGTACTACAGAAGTTTTTCCTGAAGGAAGGAATTCTTATTCAAGAATCACAAGAGAAAAAAAGTGTATGCTGCATGAAGTGGTAACATAACTTTGAAAGTCTGGAGTATCACAAAAGGTGAGGATTTAGTAACCATCTTAGAGACAGCCTGCCCTGTCAATTTTAAAATGTGGGAATGTGAGTGTCTTCAGAGGGTTATAATGGACTTACGGTCAACACTGTAATTTGAAAGAACAGGGTCTTTTTACAATCCTGTGCCATGGTAATAAACATTGTGAATGAACTCTTTTAAGTAATTATTTATATAATATAAAAACAAACTGGTGTCCTAAATGGCATGAAAATGCATATAATCCATCTCTTTAAATAGAAAGCTTATTACACCAGCAGAGAATGACTTAAGCTCTAGGAAGAATCTTTAATATGCTCTCAATAAGATTTATTGAAGGTTGACTCAGTGGGGGAGGAGGGCAAGAGAACACTCTATTGGTATTAGTATTTTAAAAAAACTGAAATATGAAGTATTCTTGTTGTTGAAATCTTCCTTCTATCCTAGTCTATCTTAATACAAATTTCTGACTACCTTTTGTATACAGGATTAAAATGAATTTAACTTTTAAATAAGGAAAGTGATTTTTATAGATGAATGTGTATATTTTTAATAACACCAAGATATCATTTCAAATGAAAATAGCTATGTAGAAAATATGATGAACTGGATCATTTATATCCTTCTAAGAGAATATAATGCAATAATATAAAAATAGTATACATTATACACTCCATTAGCTCTGAGAACCATAAATACCACTAAATTTTTAAAACATGAGAAGCTTTTAAAAGGTGCAAATGAAACATAAAATAGATCATTTGAATTAACTAACTATATTTTATCACCCTAAATAATTTAACTAATGGGAACTTTTTCAACCAAAAAACTGCATGTCAAAGAAAAAGTCATTAAACAAATAAAGTTTCTGATAATGTCAGAAAGTCTATGCAAGTTGTTTTTCGTTGTGGACAAAGTACCAATAAGAGTGCTTAAAACTGCACTTCTCAAAATAGGAATGGATTAGAAAACACAAGGTGCCTTTTAGGGTATGAAAGCAAGCAGCTTAGGTATTTTTGCTCCCACTCTTTCTACCGCCTAAAATATTGTCTGTCACTCACTGTATTTGAAATATATTTGGAGAATAAATGAATGAGATAGGAGAAAAACAACTCAGATAATGACAATTTCAGGTTGACAGAGTCAGATCCCACAGATGATCCTAATCCTACTCTTTATAGATAAGGACACTGATTTTCTGAAATCAGTTTTCTCTCCAAAGACAGAGTTTTCTGCCCAAACCATTTAGTTTATTTGGAAGGTTTTACAGTCAACTTTTATTGTTTTGTGGATAGATTTGAGACTATTTACTGTGAAATTTTAATCCTTGGCTGGATCTCTTTTTTCAGTCACCATATACGAAACTGCAGCCTTCCTCTGCATGAGATGGTGGGTACTCAGAGAAGGCCAAGTGAAGTCAATAAACCTAAGAAGTCAATTTTATGACAAAATACAGCTAACTCGGAAATCAAAGGAAAGTTTCTTTTAGGTTGGTTGTTAATTATTTTTAATTAAAACTGTACTTCAACCTGTCGATTTCTGTGATACTGGGAAATTACTAAGTCAGAACTAGATTTATAAACCATTTCTTACCTTACCTTTTGACTATATGATCTTTAAAGTCTACTATTACCCAGATTACGGTTTCTAAATACTCTTTACTGCTAAAAGGAATCAGAGATCTTTACAGAGATGGCTGATTTCAGCCTGGCCAAGGAAATGTACGAGATAATCCCAGAACATATTCTCCCAACAGAAATCAAAGATTACTAGGGTTGTATCAAAAGGTCTCAAGAGTCAAACTGAAGAGGCTTTCAGTAGCCAAAGATGGGACCATCTGAACATCAATAACAATGATAATGGATTGATGCATGAAGTCTACATGAATTTGAAGACTATGAAGTCTTTAAATCTATTACTTCAGAATAATATTTAAAATGAACTCACTTGTCACTTTTGAAGGATGCTAAGGGAACCACCTCACTATTTTGGTAACTATTTAAAGTCTTTATTCTGTGTTTCCTATAAGAATTGTACCTCAACCCAATAGGTGACACAGTTGAAATTTCCCAGCTAATAAATGAAGAATATTAAAATATCACCAGTTTGCAATCCCTAATGAAATAAAGGATCTAAACAATGCTCATCTGTGGATGTTAATATGACTAGAAGACTCAGACATATTAAATGTTTCCCAATATGGGGTGTCTGGCTGGTTCTGCTGGTTAAGCATCAAACTCTTGGTATGGGCTCAGGTTATGATCTTGTGGTTGTGAGATCAGCCCCATGTCAGGCTCCACACTCAGTGCAGAGTCTGCTTCAGACTCTCTCTCCCTCTCTCAAAAAAAAAAAAAAATCTTTAAATGCCTCCCAACAAAGTACACAATATTTCCTAAGACATATTGTTACTAACCAACCAACCAACAACCAACCACCCAAAAACAGAAAGGAAAAAGGAAAAAGACAACTCAAAGATGCAGATAACAAAATCCAGACTATGGAAAACTCTGTAGGATAAATGACCCAATTTCTTCAACAAATTGTGTGTGAAAAAGAGAGAGAGAGAGAGAGTGTGTGTGTATGTGTGTGTGTATGACAGACAGAGAGAGAGCGCGAGAGAGAACATGAGGATGCTAGAGCACTCCAACAGATTTAGAGATTTAAGAGACCAAATCAATTAACTGCAATATAAACCCTTATTTCAAAATCCTGATTCAAAAACTAATCTAAAAATTACAAGACTGGGAAATCTGAATACTGAATTCTTGATGATATATTGAAAAACTATATATATGACTATATATTTTTCTAAAGTATAATTGTTAAATTTACAAGTAAAATCATATAGTCTCCAGGATTTGCTTCAAAATAATTCTATGGTGGGGGCAATGTGTGAGGGCAGAAAGAGGTTTATTTCTACCCTTCTCTATATAGATTATCTTTGAATTTTTCCCCTCAAAAATTGAAAATAAAATACAAGTACAAAAAACTAAGCACCTGCTTTCCTACCTATAAGGCAGAGATAGCACTATTTAACTCACAGTTTCCTCATAAACATGTTGTAAGAATAAATGTGTTATTTGAAAGGTGGTTGGTCTAAAGTTTTGTTAATCAGGCATGAAAACAAAATTTTGCTGGCCAAAAACTAGCTTTATACCTTATATATACTCTAATGACAAAGAAAGTATACCTTCACAATATATGGCAAGAAATGTTTGAAATACATAAACCATAACCATAAATTAAACCAAGCTTTAGGAAGGATTAGTATTAGTGCGACATAATTCTTTTCAATTTATGTCTATTAAATCAGATGTAAACTCCTAAAGGAAAAGACTTGTTTAAATAATTATTTTTGCTGTATTTAATGAAGGACAATCTAAATCATTGGTAGGACTGGGACATTAAAGGACTAACATAATCAGAAAAAAAATCCCCTGTGCTTCATAATAATCTTGCTTGCTAGGGTCCATGACAAACATAATGGCTAAAAGCAGTTTCAAGACAATTTAACAAAAGTTTACAACACCAAGTAGTGATACGGATTTGTTTAGCATAACTTTTACTAGTTATTAAAGTGATATATAGTATTTAAAGCAAGAAAAGACTTTTGATCGCAAAAACCCACACTACTTTTCCATCCCACTCCCCACCCCACTGGCAATGGATAAAACTTTAGCTAATAAAATGTTTTCTGCAATGTATAGAGGATTCTATAGTGGCTCTGTTAAATACTCCTGATTGGGAATGTTTTGCTCAAGAACATTAATAGGGAAGTTTTTTTGAAGTTGAAGCAATCACTTTGAAGTAAACCATCCTTTCAAATTTGGATTGAAAAGAGGAGGGGAATAGCTTAGGCTTTTCTTTCCTTAATGTGACTCTTTCCACAGATGGCTCCCTATGAAAATTAATAAACTGACTTAGCTTTATAGGAAATGCTATTTAGAAGAATAAAAATTATAGTTAGAAAACAGATCCTGTGATCAAAATAAGAAACTATTATTTATATACCTTAGCAACTGCAAAATTTATATTTTTACATAATTTTTAAAGTGGCATTAAACAAAATTATTATTTTCTAAATCATGAGAGAAGACAACCAAAAGAAAAAAAATTCTGATTTGTTCTTTAATATTTAACATTATTAAGCATAAAAAGATCTTAGAGACCCAAGATCGAAAATATACTAAAAACTGAAACAAAACCACTATTCTTTAAGTTTTATTTGGTGCTTACCAGCTCTACAGATCAGAAAATACCAAGTTGGCATTTATCAAAGATCTTGTTTATTTGAGAATATACTAATACATGTATCCTTAGAAATTTCCAAAGTAAGCCAAAAAATGAAAACATCTACCTTATATTTAAAAACCAAGTAGTTTAAAACATTGAATAAATGAAAATCTATGAGTTTATCATTAATACGGGAAGAACATAACAGACACAACACTCATTTGCTTCTTCTGGAGGGAGTAATACTGCTCCAATACCTACTGCCAATATCAGTATAAGACCAGTATGTAATACCAACTCCTTACTCTGAAAATTGGTAATTAAAAGTAAGCTTTCATCCTGCCTTTTCAGGAGGGACCGGGATTCATTCCTACTTGATGAAAAAAAGTCCTTCTTTACAAAAGAATGCCAGCTAACACGTGTAGAATGAGGGATATTATGAAAATAACATATGCAATCTCCAGTGTAATAAGCAATTCAGACAAGGGCAATCAGGTCACTAAAACCATTATGTGAAAGACTATTGGACAACAAAGATATTCACACAGTGCCAAACTATCACCTCACTGACTACCTGCTAATAGTAAAGAGGAAAACTTACCTTTATGCTGGAGAGAGTTGGGGGCACCACCTTAACCAAGTCATTAAATGTGACACTGGCAATAATGAGACAACCTGACATCATGTGCCTCTGAACAGAATGCCCTATAAAGTATTTGTCATCACGCATGAAACATGCTTGTAAATTGTGTTTAGAGTGAATCTAATCAAGCCTCTAGACCTAATTTACAGTTTAAGAATGCATAATCCTTGAACATTCCTAGATTGAAAGCAAAAGCTTTTAAAAGGACATCTTAGGGAAAATGGAGAAATGTGAATATGGGCTGGGTTATTAGATGATGTAAGATAATTACTGTTCATTTGGTTAGCTGTGATAATGGTACTGTAATTTCATTTATACACACAAACACACTCACACACTTTCATTTTAGAGTTTCCTATTTTTTATAGTTGCATATTGAAAAATTCAGGGATGAAGTGTCAATGTTGGAGACATATTCAAATGGGTCAGCAAAAAATGTAGGTAAGAGGCTTTATAGGCTGACAGCTATAAGACAAATAAGGTCTGAAAGTGACTATTGTTGATGACTACTGTATAAGTGAAATTTGTGAAGAGAATAGAACTTAAATGTTCTCACAGAAATGATTAAAAAACCTATAATTCAAAGCGTGTAGTAATGATTACACAACCATATATTATTTGTCGAAGTTACCAAATTGTACACTTACAACTGGTAAATTTTATTTTATGTAAGCTATATCATCATAAAACAAATTAAAAACAAAATACAAAGAGCTTCAATTCCCCCCAAGAAGAACACCTAGAGATAAAGCAAACTGGACAGCAAGAGAAACTGCTGAATCCAGGTGGCATGAGTGTCCCTCTAGTATTGTTTCAACTTCTCCATAAATCTGAATCATTGGCTAACTTGAGAAAAAATAATAAGTAAAAAATAATAAGTAAAAAAAAAAAAAAGTAAAAATGACTTTAATAGAAGATATAACTACACAGCATCCAGGCTTACAGAAGAAACAAATAGAATTCTTGATAGAAATAGTCATATTTAAATAAGGAAACCAGGGTGTTTGCTGCTAAAGAACAGTTTTCAAGGTAAATACCCAGTAAATACCCATTTTGAACACAAACGTAGTGATCCGAAGGGGCACATGCACCTGAATGTTTATAGCAGCAATGTCTATAATAGCCAAACTATGGAAAGAACCTAGATGTCCAAACAGATGAATGGATAAAGAAGATGTGGTATATATACAAAGTGGAATACTATGCAGCCATCAAAAGAAATGAAATCTTGCCATTTGCGACGACATGGATGGAACTAGAGGGTATCATGCTTAGCGAAGTAAGTCAATCAGAGAAAGACAACTATCATATGATCTCCCTGATATGAGGAAGTGGAGATGCAACATGGGGGGTTAAGGGGGTAGGAGAAGAATAAATGAAACAAGATGGGATTGGGAGGGAGACAAACCATAAGTGACTCTTAATATCACAAAACAAACGGAGGGTTGCTGGGGGGATGAGGGGTTGGGAGAAGGGGGGTGGGATTATGGACATTGGGGAGGGTATGTGCTATGGTGAGTGCTGTGACGTGTGTAAACCTGGCGATTCACAGACCTGTACCCCTGGGGATAAAAATATATTATATGTTTATAAAAAATTAAAAAAAAACACAGTTTTCAGGTGAATGGAAGGGTTCAAGGGAAACCCGAAGTGGGGGTAGGAACTGCCAACAGGAGTGCTGCTACAGAGAGAGAGCAGGAATCAGCCCCAGAGAAAAATGAAGATAGCAACATCACAACACTAGAGAATGGAACACCTTGGTATCAGTTCAGTCTTTGAGATCAGCGACTAAATTCTATTAACCTTCTCAACCTAACCCTTATTTCATGGTGTAATCTTAAAATCCTCTTTTGTACTTGAGACAAAAGTCATGCACAATGACAATTTATGTCATCAGTCCTCAGGGTCAAATACAGCCCATGTTGTCCCCAAGTCGAAGGTCAAGTCTATACAAATTACTAGATTAATCATTTTCCTGTGAAATTGTAATGGTCAATTGTGAAACCACCACTGGGATTTCTAAATATGGTGATTTCAGTCATTTTAATAATGGAGCTGATTGACTACCAAATCGTATCAGTCACCAGGCCATCAGCTTTTATTACCACAAGGAAAAATGAGTCAACTGAAAAAAGGTCAATTCAGCTGGGCCATGTAAACACTGTTAACTGCTTTTCTGGAATTACACCCTTGTCATCAGACAAGAAAATACAGATACCCTGGCTACAGTAACAGTGGGGTTCCACTATAACTTCCCTCTTACATTTAAATGCTAAAGATTCAACACATATCTATACCATTGCCTAGAGGTAGAAACTGTGGCTTCAGGCTCACAACCTCATTTCAGAGATACTTCTTACTTTCAAAACTTATTCAGAGTGGGTAAGGAGATAGAAAAAAGTCTAATTTTGTCTTCCAGATCTAGTCTAGCAGTATGTCTGTGAGGAAATAGAAAAACAGTGAGCCATATAATTTTACTTACTAGCTAGACAAGTTCTATCTGATCTGTGAGTCTGTTTTTTCACTTATAAAACAGAAATAACATACCTATAAAACAGAGCTGACTTACTGGCTCTGTCTGCCATAAAGGACTGATATGGTAAAATGAATACCTTGAAAAGAGTTTTCAAATAAAATAAATGAATTTTAAAATATCCTTTTTAGATTACATTTTAATTATTTTCAGGATGATTTTTATTCTATTGGGCAACATGTAAGCAAATTCCATTTTTACTACCTAGGTACCTAGTGAAAAACAGTTTAGACAGAATCATCTATGCAGAATTCTTGTCAAAAACATCTACCTGAATCTTATGAAACAATTAGTCAAAAACAGATGTGGGGACTGGCATGGACTTTTCCAAAATGTCAATATAATAAAAGACAAAAAAAGAAAAAGAGGCAGTGAGTGATGGGTCCAATTTAGATAAAAAGGAAACAATCAAAATACATGGTGACCAGCTGCCAATTTGTGGTCCCTGATGGGAGTCTGGGATCAAACAATAAACAAACATTAGAAAGAACACTATAGGGACAATTAGGATAATTTGTTGTTTATATTAGATATTATTTTATCGGCAGTAGATTTTTTGAGTGTGGTAATAATATTATGGTTATAAAAGAAATGTCCTTGTTTTTAGGAGAAATGCTGTGGAAATATTTTAGGGAAGAAACGTTATGCTGTTTGCTACTTACTTTCAAATGGTTCTGAAAAAAAATCTCAAACTACTTAAAGAGAAAGCAAATATGGGAAAATATTAACAACAGCTGAAAAATCCAGGTGAGAAGTATACTGCTGATCATTATTCTATTCTTTCAACTTTTCTGCACATCTGAAATTTTCAAAAGGTAGGGAAAAGTGGATACTGTATAAACAAAACAAAACATTGGCAAGTAATGAAAAAATTATATCCTTTTTCAATAATAAAAATATACTTTCATAAACCTAATTATCTAACCCTAAATAAATTCATCATGTTATAACTTTGATGTTTATTATTTAAGAGTAACAGTAATCTTCCTAATATACAGAACAGATAAATTAAGTTGACTTAATTTAAAGGTCTCACTAAAGAATTTCCGGTAAGAAAAATCAGTATCATTTCTAAAAGCAGGATGGAAACAGACCAAATGTTATTACTGGAAAAGATCAGAGAAATTAACTCAAATCCTTATAGATTAGCAAACTAGTATACATATGTTTCTCAGGACATACAACTTTATGTTTTTTTCAAAAGATAATTTAAAGTCAAGTAGAACATGTACAGTTACAAAAAGAAAAGAACATGTAGTTAACAGATGTGACGACTCATACTTTACCATAGCCTTCAATTCAACCACTCCAAAAGCAAGCAAAGAAAAAGAACTAGAAACAATTAAGTACAAGCTATGGATAGAAAACATGATATTCTGCTCTAGAAATGCCATTAAAGTACTCCAGAGTAGGAATGCCAAAAAGGGTGGGCGGGGGAGGGAGAACAAGGCTTGGATAACAGATGAAGATAAATTTAAGATGATGGGGTAAATGTGTGTGTGTGTGTGTGTGTGTGTGTGTGTTTGCTTTTGTGCATATGTGTGTGGCAGAGGGGGAGGGGTCAGGCTTTCCTGTTTTGACACAAGGATAGACAACTGCCCATCAATCCCATAAGAAAGCAGGAAGTATTCTCAGGAATGTCTTTTCATGGGATCATTTGAATATTAACTACAAAACGTATCGTTGTAACATGAGCTAACAATTTACGTTTATAATCTCTTAAATAAATTCATGAAAAATTTAAATATTAATGTGAAGTTGCATTCTCTGTTTTAAAACGTATTCACTGGTATAGATTTCCAATTACTTTGTTTTCTTAGGAAATATACAGTACTTCCTTTACCAGATAAGCTCTGAAATGGAAGAAAAACAATAAGATTAATTTATCTTTATGAACTGACCTATTTTTTTAACTTTTTATTTTTATTTTTTTAAAGATTTTACTTATTTATTTGGAAGAGTGAGACAGAGATAGCAAGAGAGAGAGAGCACAAGCAGGAAGGAGAGAGAGAAGCAGGATCGCCGCTAAGCAGGGAGCCCTACTCAGTGCTCAATTCCAGGATCCTGGGATCATGACCTGAGATGAAAGTAGATGCTTAACCAACTGAACCACCCATGTACTCCTGAACTAATCTATTTTAGCAGCCCTTCTCTTTTATCCATAAAATGGTAACAATGTGAATTGTATAGAAAAGAACAAACTTTACAAAATGTTGTATCTTTATTTTTAAAATAACATTTTATTTACCTTGTTAATGGACACTACCAAAGCTGGTTCCACTTTAGCTTCAATTTCTTCGGGAGAATAAAAGCAATAGAGTTTACCCCCTCTTAAAACACAATACAACCTTCTCCAACTAATTAGGTTTTCTTCCATTTGCTGAAAAAAATTCAAGAAGCCATTAACCTGAATCATTATTTATCATCATTAAATTCAACAAAATACTTCAATTATTAAAGTTATTAATTAAAAAAAATTTAGATGTGATAGAGTTACCCATTAATTTAGTGTACAGTAAGTCAACAGTTCAAAATCAGAGGAAGTTAATATCACAGAAAGGTTTGAAATTCTCAAAAACATTAAGCAAAATGGAGGCAATGATTACCACATAAATTTTACACACATAAAATCATAAATCAATGCAGTTTTAGAAAAGCTAGTCTATTCAAAATTAGTGCTTAAAATTCCACAGCAATCCATCTAATGATGCAAAAATATATAAAAATAACTCAATATTCAAAATATAATTTTCCCTTACTATTCTCAGAACACTAGAAAATGTTGACTACCCTTTAAGAATGCAAATTTTCTTTCCACTTAATGGAATCTTTAAAAAAAAAGTTATTGATTCATTGAAGCCCATAATTAATTATTTACTGACTATAAATAAGTCTGGTTATAAATAAATCAGGAGTAGGTGGCACAGAGGCAGCTTTGGAAGTCTAGAGACCTAAAACTGTGCCAAAAGCTGTTTGCCAGAAAGGCCTTTCTGTGAAAGGTGTGGAACAGTCCTCATCTGCTTCCACAAGGAGTCCTCTGCAGCTGATTATCCTGTTCCTGCTGTTATGAAGCCGAGGAACCTGGAGAGGTAGCTCCTTAGCCATCAAAACTGCACTGGACCCCTCCCCTTCCCACCTTCTCACCCTCAGCCCCTTCACCCCCCACCCCCATTCTATGTCGAACATGGAGAAAAATACCATTTAAAAGAAGACTTTAAAAAATACTTATTATCGGAAGGCAAAACAATTGCTAGTATATTAAAATCTAGATTGCAGTTATAATTGTACAATATGTAAAGTCCTCCAACCTGCTGATTAAGAAATCCTGCAAATGCATCCTCAGCCATACAAGCTGGCTGCGCGACTAGGCGGCAGCACATGTTGCCATATAAGGGAAGCCAAAATGAAGACTCCTCTATTTAAACAAGATAGAAAATAAAATCCAGTTATAAACATGTTTATTTAAGGTCATTATACATTTTTTTTTCTTTTTGCAATTTTTTTTTTTTTTTTGCTTTACGTAAGAACATATGTAAAGGTTCATCCTACTCAAATACCAGTGCCATAGTTAATGACAAAATCAAATATGAGAAAGTAGACAGGATAATATTAAACTGACAGTTTATAAATGCTTTCACCTAGAATAGACATAGAACTTTTAGTTTCTTGATCTCTCATTTGATCTTAAAGTATTTAATCGATGGAGATAGTTCAGGGCATATAAGTAAACTTACCTTATACAAAAAAAATCTAATAAAATGATTTTTGTACATCAAATTCTACTTTTTGCTCTGATTTTCATTATATTAGCTAGCAAAGTGATCCTCTAAATAAAACATTTCAGAACACAATTTCATGATAATACTTAATAAGCCTTTTGGCTCTTCTTCCCCTTCCCTTACTGAACATTAGGTGGAGCCCACAAAGATGGGCATCTGTGCCTGGGGCTGTGGGAGGAGCTGCAGTGTGCCAGAGGAAGGGGACAGCCAGGCAGGATGAGGGCGAGTAGGAGAGCTGCCAGGCACGAGGTGTCAGAGCCCGAATGGGCTGAGGAAGGTAGATGACCTGGGAAATCTCTCCTCAGGTGTTGCCTGGGGTGGGGGGGTCAAGGCCCAAGCAGAATGAGGAGCATCTACATGGTGTGGCTGCCCAGTGTGAGGTATCAGAGTCCAAAGGATAAGGAGAGTGTACACATTTGGCAGGTGACTCAGCCATGGGAGTCAGAGTTTGAGAGCAGTGAGGACATAATCTATAATTCAGTGACCCAGAACAGTGTGGCAGAGCGCAGTGAGAAGGACATCTGAGAAGAGGCACAGGGCATGGGGTGTCAGAGCACAGGCAGGCTGAGGGGGGGTGTCCACATGGGGCTTAGGAAAGGACAGCCAGGCATGGGAACTTAAATCTTGAGGAAGAACAGGCCTATGTAGGCTGTATAAGCCTCAGCAAGGTAAGGAATGTCCACATGGGGCAAGGGACAACCTAGAATGAAGAGTCAGAGCTCAAGCAAGGAGAAGAGAGCATCCATACAGAGGAGATAGAATGGTTGCTTTCAGGAAGACTGATCAAGGAAAATGCATTAAAGGTAATAGAACACCATTTTCTCTCTGTCAGAAAGAGGAGTTTAAAAATGTGTAGAATGAACTCTGCACTTTGGGGATTAGAACTGGAGGCACTGGTGTGGACTCATGGTTTCCAACATACAGATTAAAAAATATAAGACACCATATGCACATAAGAGTAGCTATGTCCACTGAGAGGGCCTAGGGAAAGCAACAGTAGTGCTCTAATACCAATGAGTGGACCTAGAGCACAGACTATGTCTTCTAAATATTATTTCCTTTACAAAAGAACCGGCATTCCTTGGAGAAATAAGTGGTTCCAAGGTTGGGGCTCAGAAAGTACCTGACAAGCCTGAAATATCTTGTTACACCATAAAGCAAGAACTACTCAATGAATGATGAGAATACTATCAAAAAAACATCAGAACCCATCTTGAATGTGCTCCCATTGGCCAAACTGGAGACAATCTGAACCTTATAATAAACAATATCAACAGAATAAAATAGGAAAACATGAGTCCATACTGATATAAATAAATAAATGAGTAAATAAATCAATGAGTAAACTGAAAGGCCAATAAAAAATACACTTACAGAGTTTCAAGACACTCCCCTCTTCCTCACAAAATAGGTATTAATTGCAAATTTTTACAGTAGAGATGGTGGGTAGACACCACACTAATCAAATGCTCAAAGTGAAAATCATAATCAAATTATATGCCATTTGACAGAATGCAATGAGAACTTAGCATCAATTTCTGCCAAAGATGTATATCCTAAATCTCATCTCAAGAAAACATCAGACAAACCCAAATTTAAGGACTTTCTACAAAATAACTGACCATGATGTTTAAAAATGTCAAGGTTATAAAAGAAAAAAAAAAAAAAAAGACAGAAAAACTGGTCCAGTTTAAAAGAAACTGAAAGAAGCATGATAATTAAATGTAATGTATGATTTGGATGGTTCTGCACTGGATCCTTTTGTCATGAAAGACATTATTGGGACAATAAGCAACATTTTAATAGGGTCTCAGGATTAAATGGTTGTAATGTAGTAATATTCATTTCCTGACTTGGTAAGTGGTAGTGATGTAGTCGATGTCCTGTTAGTAGGAAATACATATTAATATATTTAGGGTAATGGAGAACCATGTAAACAACTTGCTTTCATGTATTTTGAGGGGGAAGATCTTGACATTTGACTTGTAACTTTCAGTAAGTTTACAATTGTTTAAAAAACTTCAAAGAACATTAAGATATTCCTTTCAATGTAGTGTGAGGTAGGCATTGAGCCTTCACATTTACATAAGTCTGTGTGTTAGGGCATAAATAAAAACTCAATATATGACCCTTTGCCCACCCTCAACCACACAAAAATGATTTTCAAAGTTTTTACTGCATCCCTGTTGGTAATGACTATAAAATGGTTAGCCAATGGCTCTCACTATTACTGACCCAAAAGTCTTAACTCTGGGAAATAAAACTTTTTAGGTAAAAATACTATTATATAATATATAGATGCCATGCCAAGGTTTGGCACATCAGTTACATGAAAAAGACCAGCCTAAATGAAGTATACAAAGTAAAACAAAAAAGTTTTTAACAACCTGCTTGTTCATAATTCTACTATAGAATAGAGCACAACAAATTACCTGGCACTATTAAAATCTTTTTTTATTAATATCTTGGTAAAGCTGCTATCATTCAGAAATAAAGGGTTTGACCTGGGAGAAATAAATGCATAAATACAACAAAGACAATGATTCCAAAACACAGGCATAAATAAATAAATATGTGAGCATCTCCCTTCTTAAAATAGGCAGGAAATGAAATAAAAATTGTATATAAGCAGGCATCTGAGTAATACATCTGAAATCAACTTTGTGATTTGTGAATTTAAAGTTTGAAAGTAAATTTCTTTATATAGCAATCCCAGATTTATGAATGCCTTATGTTCCAAATATCGGTAAGCTTGTTGTATTTAAGTTAGGATGTACTTTCCAAAAAAATAGAATCGTAAATGATGATTAGTTTTTCAGATGAGTTCTTAGAATTTATCCAATCAATAATGTGTCTGGAACCTAAATACCACATGTAACAATGGGCTTCTCTGGTAAAATAAGGTTAGGTTTCATAGCATGCAGAGAAAAATAGTTTCTTCCTGAATGCAGTCCTTAAAAAGGGATATTGGGTGTAAAATTCCTTTTTCTACAGACCTCTTACCACATCGCAATCACCTGTCCCTTCTAACCTAGGTTTCTTTACAGTTCAGGACCCCTGTGGAATGAAGCAGAGTCACAGCTGCTTCTCCTGACTTCTGAAAAGAAATATGGCATCTAGGCTAGTCACTTCACTTAGCTGAGTATCAAGTCTTCATTTTTAAAAATACTACCTTCTTAGGTAGGAGGGTTATTGTGAAAACCAAGTTAGATAAAGTGTAAATGGCATCTATCATTATGTCTGTCACACAGTAGCTGCTTCTCGTAATTTCAAATCCAGGGCAGTCTCACTCTCAAAACCACACCCTTTCCATTTTCAGAGCTGCTCCATCCTTGTGCAACATATCTAATCAAATTACTTAATTCTTCTTTTCTAACCAAGGCGGCATTAGAACAAGATGAAACAGGAAGTGAAAAAGCAATTTGACTTTTCACTATTTAAAGATTTTATCTAATTCATTTGTAGTTTCAAATGGGGAACAAAATGGTGTTTAAAAATGACAGCAACAACAAAAACAAAACACAGGCAAGGGAAAGAATCCAGATAACATCTCAGTTCCGTGTGAGTCAATCTTCACAATGTGGTTTCATTGTTTTATAAAAAGCATAAAAATTTCTTGATGATAAAGATATCATTTTAGCTTTTCCTTTCAATGATCAAGAATAATAAAACTGAGTTATAAATTTTTAAAAATCTCGTATTTCCACTTGATTTTATAGACACTGACATAACCTTATTTAGGAAAACCCATTGTATTAACATAGATTTAAAGTAATGAATAAATTTGAGGATGGCTTTTTTCTGAATAAAATTGTTTCCTTTAAGTTACAATATTTCTTCTTTTTCAAATAATGACTGATTTCCAAAATTTTAATTTACACACACTCCTAAGAATATACATATATATTACATAAAGAGGCATAGAGGTTACTATTTCTTAAAATTTTTTTCTGTGGAGCCTCCAAGTTTCAAAGTCAACAGTTTTTGGGTGTTGTTATTTTAAGCATAAGTCTTCTCACAGTCTTTAATGTGTTGGTCTGGATTGTGTTTCTCTAAAACAGAGCCATGCTGCACAGTTCCCATGCTGATCTGCCTTATGAGCATTTTATTAAATAAGAATCTAGTAATATCTTACAGAACACTGAAGGCAACTGAGGAATCACTGCTAAATTAATGCTTCCTTTATGAATTGTATTCCTTTCCACAACTTTTCAGATGATTTGGTTGAAAGAATGGAGCTTTTCATATCAATTCTATTATTCACACATCACAGTGTTTTGAGTCTGTAGGTGCTTTAGCAGTCATCATCCCTGACCAGAAAGCAGAACAAGAAGAGCACAGCCTGTCCTGGATTATTTAAACTCTGGCTCATTCACTTGCTAGCTATATGATATAGCATGTTATGTTCTCTATGCTGCAAGTCACCCATCTATAAAATGTAAATGACAGTAAAATGAGGAACTTGTGAAGGTCACAGAGCTAGCCAGTGGTAGGACTAGAATAAGAGTCCAAGGCTGATGGCTCCACAGTCCAGACTATAAATCATTTCATTGTAATGTTTTTTGACAGATACATCTCACAGATAGTAGGAATGAAAACTGATGTGAAGTGTTTATTTATTTACATTTTGTTGTGATAAGAACACCTAACAGGAGATCTATCCTCTAACCAGATTTCTAGTGCACAATACAGTACTTTTAACAATAGGCAGTAGTACATTGTACAGCAGATCTCTAGGGCTTATCCATCTTGCATACCTGAAATTTTATACCCATTAATTAGCAACTCCTTCTTGCCCCTGGTAGCTACCATTCTACTCCTGCTTCTTTGACTCTATTTTAGCTACCACATCTAAGTGGAATCAGGCAGTATCTGTCCTTCTGTGACTATTTCAGTTAGCATGATGTCCTCAAGGTGCATTCATGTTGCCACATACTGCAGAATTTTATTCCTTTTTAAGGCTGAATAATATTTCACAGAACAGTGTCTGCTGCATAATAGACCCTCATCATATGATGGCAATATTGATAATTCTAGAGAACTGACACAAATGAAATGATAAACTCCATCTGCCAGATTTTCTGATAAAATTGATAATGCTTATACTATTACAGACTTCAAGGTTTGGGTGATGAGAGGCTAGATTGTTCAGATCAATCTTCCCACTAAAAAGTACTGAAAATGCTGAATCAAATATCTCAAAAAATTTTCCAGAGCAACAAAGAGGTAACAAGACCATAAGAAGTTACCAGTACAAATATGATAAATGAGAACGAGTGAGTTAAGTGAGCACAGAAGCTGTGTTTGTCTTGAGAGCATTTGCCAATCCCAGCAAATCTGAATTTATGATTTAACGATCCTGCAAGATAAGGAAGCAGAACAGAAATCAAATTCTAGGGACTGAACAATGTAAGTAGTTAATGGGAGATCCTCCCCATGCTAGGCTCATATTCTGAAGGAATCACCAATGGTAGTGGTGAACAAGAAATAATCCAAGCCCAGGAACCTCAATGCCTAGAAGTGGGGGATAGGACGGGTTCAGAGAAACTCAGACATGATCTTTGGATAAAGCGGGCCTAGACTAATAGTTCCCCCAGGTGCCTGCCAGAAGCAAACAGAAACATTAAGCATCAATTTATTCCTGTATGTAAACTTTAGATTATAATGACAAGTGCATGAAGACATTCAAGGAATTGAGACATCATGAGAACCAGTAGAAAAAGACAACAGAAATAGACCCAGAAAAACATTATATGTCTGAATTATTAGTCATAGACTATAAAACAGGCTTTTCACTAAAAACCTAAACAATAATACTGACAATGCATGCAAGAAATACAAAGTTCCCAAGCAAACCTGAAAAAGTCAAAAAGAAACTTCTAGAGCTGGGAAATATAAGAACAGAAATGAAGAACTCTTGGTATATAGGTTTAACTGCAGATCAGACAGAGCTGCAGAGAGAATAAGGGAAATAGAAGATAGTTCATAAAACAACCCAGAAAAGCATTAAAGACAGACTAAAAGACCAAAAATACATCACAAAGAGTAAGAAACATAGATGATAAAGCCAGAAAGATGGACAGGTTTAACAGGAATGCTAGGAGAAAAGCAAGAGAATGGAACAGAGGCTCTCTGAATAGAAAAGTGAGATTTTTGTCCAGAACTAATGAAGACACCAATCAGTAATTTTAAGAAGTTAAAGGAGTTGCCTCTTTATTTTGTTGACTGTTTCCTTTGCTGTGCAGAAGCTTTTGATCTTGATGAAGTCCCAAAAGTTCATTTTTGTTTTTGTTTCCTTTGCCTTTGGAGACATATCTTGAAAGAAGTTGCTGTGGCTGATATCGAAGAGTTTACTGCCTATGCTCTCCTCTAGGATTCTGATAGATTCCTGTTTCGTGTTGAGGTCTTTTATCCATTTCAAGTTTATCTTTGTGTACAGTGTAAGAGAATGGTCGAGTTTCATTCTTCTACATATAGCTGTCCAGTTTTCCCAGCACCATTTATTGAAAAGACTGTCTTTTTTTCCACTGTATATTTTTTCCTGTTTTGTCGAAGATTATTTGACCATAGAGTTGAGGGTCCATATCTGGGCTCTCTACTCTGTTCCACTGGTCTATGGGTCTGTTTTTATGCCAGTACCATGCTGTCTTGGTGATCACAGCTTTGTAGTAAAGCTTGAAATCAGGTAACGTTGTTTTTGTTTTTCAACATTTCCTTAGTGATCGGGGTCTCTTCTGATTCCACACAAATTTTAGGATTATTTGCTCTAGCTCTTTGAAAAATACCGGTGGAATTTTGGTCAGAATGGCATTAAAAGTATAGATTGCTCTAGACAGTATAGACATTTTAACAATGTTTATTCTTCCGATCCAAGATCATGGAATGGTCTTCCACCTTTTTTGTGTCTTCTTCAATTTCTTTCATGAGTGTTCTGTAGTTCCTTGAGTACAGATCCTTTGCCTCTTTGGTTAGGTTTATTCCCAGGTATCTTATGGTTCTTGGTGCTATAGTAAATGGAATCGATTCTTTAATTTCCCTTTCTGTATTTTGGGAGAAGATATTTGCAGATGACAGTACAGACAAAGGTTGATATCCAGGATCTATAAAGAACTCCTCAAACTAAACACACACAAAACAGACAATCTCATCAAAAAATGGGCAGAAGATATGAACAGACACTTCTCCAATGAAGACATACAAATGGCTATCACACACATGAAAAAATGTTCAACATCACTAGCCATCAGGGAGATTCAAATTAAAACCACATTGAGATACTACCTTACACCAGTTAGAATGGCCAAAATTAGCAAGACAGGAAACAACATGTATTGGAGAGGATGTGGAGAAAGGGGAACCCTATTACACTGTTGGTGGGAATGCAAGATGGTGCAGCCACTTTGGAGTGGAAATTCCTCAAGAAATTAAAAATAGAGCTTCCCTATGATCCTGCAATTGCACTACTGGGTATTTACCCAAAGATACAGATGTAGTGAAAAGAAGGGCCATCTGTACCCCCAGTGTTTATAGCAGCAATGGCCACGGTCACCAAACTATGGAAAGAACCAAGATGCCCTTCAACAGATGAATGGATAAGGAAGATGTGATCCATATACACTATGGAGTATTATGCTTCCATCAGAAAGGATGAATACCCAACTTTTGTAGCACCATGGATGGGACTGGAAGAGATTATGCTGAGTGAAATAAGTCAAGCAGAGACAGTCAATTATCATATGGTTTCACTTATTTGGGGAGCATAACAAATAACATGGAGGACAAGGGGAGAAGGAGAGAAGAAGGAAGTTGAGGGAAATTGAAAGGGGAGGTGAACCATGAGAGACTATGGAATCTGAAAAACAATCTGAGGGTTTTGAAGGGGTGAGGGATGGGAGGTTGGGGGAAGCAGGTGGTGGGTATTGATTGGAGAGGGCACGGATTGCATGGACCACTGGGTGTGGTGCAAAAACAAGGAATACTGTTACGCTGATAAGAAATAAAAATTAAAAAATAAATTAAAAAAAAAAGAAGTTAAAGGAGTTCCGAAAGCAGCATAAATGAAATTAAATTCCATACCTACATCATAATGAAACTTCAGAAAATCAACGACAAAGAGAAAATAAAGTGCCTTCCCAGAAGGAACACACTGACAAATGATCTTCAACAGCTAGTAAAAGAAGCCAGAAGACAGTACAATTATATCTTTAATATTCAAAAAGAAAAAAAATTGAAACTGCCAAAATCCTATATCTTGTAAAAGATGCCTTTCAAGAATGAAGCAAAATAGAGTCATCTTCAGACAAACACAAGAACAAAAAAGTATGATACCAGTGGAACACACTAAAAGAAATTTTAAGGCTTATACTTTGAACATAAGGAAAGTGATTATCACATGTGAGATATAAGGTACAAATGATACGCAGAAATTTATGGATAAATCTAAATAAATGTAAAATGTATAAGACATTTTGTGAAATTTAAAAATTAAATAGAATTATATAACAATAGTACACAGGTCAGAGAAATGGAGTTTAACTGTTTGAAAGTCCCTGCATTGTCTAAGAAAAGAGTAAAACTATCTTTTAATTTCAGGCTTTAATAGGTATGATTAATGACATTTCTAGCAGTAATTTCTTAAAGATGAGAAAAAGAATTATAACTTTACTTTGAACAAGGAAAAGGTGAAAATGATAAAATTATCAATCCTTGAAAAGGCAACAAAGAACAGAAAAACACATGCAAGATCAATAGCAAACACAGGATATGATGGTAGATTTAAGCCCAAATATTTAATATCATATAATATAGCTTATGAACATTTTGATATCAAATGTAAAATGACTAAATGTTCCATTAAAAACACAAATATTGTCAAACTGGATAAAAACTAAAATCCAACATTGGGGAGGGTATGTGCTTTGGTGAGTGCTGATTCACAGACCTGTACACCTGGGGATAAAAATACATGTATATAAAAAATTAAAAATGAAAAAAAAAAAACTCAAAAAACCCCCCACTAAAATCCAGTATATAATCCTCTTTGACGAGGCATGTCTACAATATAAAAATAAGTACAGTTTAAGGTAAAATGGAGGTAAAAGAGTGGAAGAAAATTGTGTATCAGCAGCTCGTGGGTGGCTCAGTTGGTTAAGTGTCCAATTCTTGATTTCAGCTCAGGTCTTGACCTCAGAGTTGTGAGTTCAAGCCTGATGTTGGGCTCCAGTGTGGCACCCTCTTAAAAAAACATTGTGTGTATCAAATAGCAAAGGCTCAAATAATAAAAAATAGCTGTAACTGTGAGAACTAGAAAACTCTACAATCACAGCAGATTTTATCACATCTCTCATAGTAACATATAGAGTATATAGACTATAATAATTATTTCCAACAAATAATTGGAATATATAGAACAGATCACTGAATAAAAACACTAACAAAACTACTGCAAGAATGATAATAAAAAGACAAGAGAATGTACAAAAAGCTATTCTTTCAAATAGAAAGAAGGGACATCACTATAGATGCTGAGGAAATTCAATAAAGCTATCATTAAGAAGTTAATACTTATGAAACTCAAATTTTTATTTTATGTTTTATTTTATTTATTTATTTTTTTTGAGAGAGAGAGAGACAGAACATGCACATGAGAGAGAGAGCATGCACATGTCCAAGTGTTTGGGGAAAGGGAGAGAGAGAGACTTTTAAGTAGACTCCATGCTCAGCAAGGAGGCCAACACAGGGCTCCATCTCACAACGCTGAGATCATGACCTGAGCCAAAATCAAGAGTTGAATGCTTAACTGACTCAGACACCCATGTTCCCTAATGAATCTCAAATTTTACCCAAAGAACCTTATAACTATTAAAAATAATTGAATAAAAGATAAATAATAGCGATACAACCATACAATGAAATACTATAAGCAGTATAGTATATATATAGTATATACTGCATATACGGGATGAACAAAAACCAAGTTGCTAAGGAGACATAATGTGATTTTATCCATATAAAGTTCAAACCAGAAAAAATTATTTAGAGAAGCACACATAGGTGGTAAAACCAAAAATAAACGCATGAAAGTGAATACCATAAAAACTGGGACCCATTTATACCTAGAATAATTGAGAAGTAATATTGACAATGTTCTTTCTTGACATGAAGGTAGTTATGCATATATTCATCTCAAAATTATTTGTTACATTGTACATTCATATTTTAAGAACTTTTCTGTTCTTTTAATGTAATTTTTAGAGCAAAACTTTAAAAATATTTTTGTAAAATCATCTATTTCATCAGTGTGGAGCCACCCATCTTTATAACCATAAGTATAAAGTAAGGTTATACAAAATTTTATGTATTCTGCTTCAGAAAATGGACAAGAATAAATGACCCAAATTATATTTCTAAACTACTCTGCTATCACCACTCTGCATTTTTTCTCATAAGTAACATAATCTGGGAAAATGGAGAATGCTCATGTTAAATTTTACAAACCTTTCTAATTACTTAGCTCCCTTTTTCAACTTGTTATATTATTTTTTTGGATAAACTACAACTACCAGTATCATCCAGAAAGAAAAGGGTTCAGATTAAAAATAACTGAATAAAAGATAAATAATAGCGATATAACAATACAATGAAATACTATAAGCAATATAGTGTGTGTATATATATATATATATATATATATATATATATATATATATATATATACATACACACACATACTCTTACATCCTCTGTTTCTACCAACAGGAGGTTTGGCTTCCTCAATTTCAACTTTAAAAATAAAACAGATCTTTGCCAACCAGAGGGGTGGTAAAGTAATCAATTTCAAGTCAAAGACAAAAATTCAGAATACAGAAAACCTTTCTGTCCTCACTAAGTTAGCCTCACAAACAAATCTCTGGAAAATGGCATGGAAAAAGAAAAATTTTTTTTTCTCATTTTGGGGAACAGGATAGAAAGAACGCATGCTTATATTATTTAAGCCAACATCCGCTTCAGAGGAGCATATTTAAATTAGAAATTATTACTTTCTTCACATTACCTATTAACATAACATATGTAATAAGTAAAATATAGACTGTACTCACCATTTCCATTAATAGACAGATTATGGGTCTTGAAGCTATCCTCAGCACTTTCCAAGGTCAAAGTAGTATGAGCTAGCAAATTATACTTTGCAGCACTAGTAATAGGGAGAAATAAGACATACTTTGAGTATTTTCGTATATTTCCTACCACATAAAACATTTAGATATTCAATAACAGAAAATAAACAACCTGATTAAAAAACAGGCTAAGGTCTTGAATAGACATTTCTCCAAAGAAGATACAAAGATGGCCAATAAAAACATGAAAAATGCTCAAGATCATGAATCATTAGGAAAATGCAAATCAAAACCACGAATGGGGCTCCTGGGTGGCTCAGTCAGTTGAACGTGTGACTCCCAGCCTCAGCTCAGGTCATTATCAGGATTGTTAGATTGCGCCCCACATCCAGCTCTGTGTTCAGCATAAAGTCTGCCTGAGATTCTCTCTGGCTCTCCCTCTCCTCTCCCCACTTCATGTGCGCACATGTGCTCTTTCTCTCTCTCTCAAATAAATAAATATTTTAACATTAAAATAAAAAATACAATTACACCACTTCACATCCATTAGGATGGCTTTTATTAATTAAAGAAAAAAACAACAGAAAATAAGTGTTGGCTAGACTGGGGACAAATTTGTAACATTGTGCATTGCTAATGAGAAAGTAAAATGTTGCAGTCACTATGGAAAATGTACAGTGGTTCCTCAAAAAATTAGAAATAAGGGTGCCTGGGTGGCTCAGTGGGTTAAAGCCTCTGCCTTTGGCTCAGGTCATGATCCCAGAGTCTTGGGATCGAACCCCCGCATCGGGCTCTCTGCTCAGCAGGGAGCCTGCTTCCTCCTCTTTCTCTGTCTGCCTCTCTGTCTACTTGTGATCTCTGTCTGTCAAATAAATAAATAAATAAAATCTTAAAAAAAATAAATAAAAATAAACAAATAAATAAAAATAAAAAATTAGAAATAGAATTACCATATGATTCAGCAATTCCACTTCTGGATATATACCCAAAAGAATTTAAAGTAGTGACTCAAAGGGATATGTGTACACCTGTATAAATAGCAGCATTACTCACAACGCACAAGAGCCAAACAGCAGAAGAAGGTCAACTGTCCATTCAAAGGATGAAAGGATAAATAAAATGTGGTATATATATACAATAGAGTATTCTTCAGCCTTAAAAGGGAAGGAAATTCTGACACAGACTACAATACAAATTAACCTTCAAGACCTTACACTAAGTGAAATAAACCAATGATGAAAGCACAAATACTGCTTGATTCCATGTGTAAAGTCCGTGGAGTAGTCTAATTCGTAGAAACAAAAAGTCGAGTTGAAGGTTGCCAATGGTTGCGTGGCAGGGGAGCAGGATGTTATTTTTTATTGGGCATAGAATTTCAGTTTGTAAAGATAAAAACATTCTGGGGATGGGTGATGGAAGATAGTTGCACAATACTGTGAATGTATTAAATGGCACTGAACTATACACTTAAAAATGGTTACAATCATAAATTTTATATATTTAACCATAATGTAAAAATGAAGAAAAACCACATTTAGATGTTGTAGATGACAGATTATAAATATAAATGAATTATCAACCTAGTATGTTTATCTCTTTATGCTATTTTATCTTAAGAAAATCTGCAAGTTATTTGCCTTAACTCATAGATGTTTCTCTGAATGGTCTCCATTCATTCAAAAATATTAACAGAACACCTAACATATGCCAAGTTCTATGCAAGGTGATGGGCACTTTGGTAAACAAGACTCAGTATTATATTCTGATGTAAGGGGGAGAGAGAAAAGGTAAGCAGAGGGATAAATTAAATAGTGGTATTTGTAAGTTATAATGCAACCTTTTCTATGAAGCAAAGGGGATAAGAAAACTGAGGACCTGTTAAGCAGGAGAAACAAGGACTATCTAAGGGGTAATGGTGACGCTCTCATAAGAAGATGAAATCAAGCAAAGAATGTGGGAAGACATTCCAAGCAGAGAAGGCTGAAAGTAGAGCAGTGTGGCTGGAGTATAGGGAGCAAGTGGGAACCACCACCTTAGGACACAAGGTCAGAGATAAAGACAGGAATTAGGTCCTCGAACTTTGCTGGAAACCTTGGAGAAAGAGTGGATTTGATTCCAAGCATAATGAAGTCATTGGAGAAAGTTAATAAGAAGATAGTGATGGGATCTGATTCATAATTACTTCCTGGGAGTAAGAATGAATTTTCTTCTGGTTTACCAACTTCAAAGATTTGGAGTTTTCACATTCATCATATGGAAAAATGGAGGACTTCATTACTAATTCCATTTTTTTCATGACAATCCCCTTTATGCTACTTGTGTTAAAATAGCACTCTTGCCAAAGTATCTAAAAATTCTGAGGTTAAATTTCATATCCTGGTACTCTGTGGTGATTAAAAAGTGAATTTTCATTCAATAGTAATTCTATTTTCTGGGGCGCCTGGTTGGCTCAGTGGGTTAAAGCCTCTGCCTTCAGCTCAGGTTTTGACCCCAGTGTCCTGGGATCAAGCCCTGCATTGGGCTCTCTGCTCAGCGGGGAGCCTTGCTTCCTCCTCTGGCTCTGCCTGTGTCTCTGCCTACTTGTGATCTGTCTGTCAAATAAATAAATAAATAAAATCTTTAAAAATAATAATAGTAATAATAATTCTATTTTCTGAGCTAGTAATCTTGATTTCAAGAATTTTTCTTGGTTTTATTTATTTTCCAAATTAGTAAAACCTCAACATTCAAAACATCAGATGTTTGAACATTGTTTTAAGCATGTTAAAATGTGACAGGAATATAGACAGAGAAGACAGACAAGGAAAAGTTTGATGGGAATTTTTATTAATTGTGCCAAGTGATATGTTTCATAAACCTCCTTTGTCTCATACTAAATCTTTACTAGAATCTCTACTACAAAGAAAAGTATGTATACATATAGTAACTGTGCAATGCATACTCCACAGAATGTTACTCCCTTGGAGAACACCTGTTCTCCAAGGGAGTATTGAGAAATAATGGAAATACTTTACTGTATAAGTACAGCATATGCTCTGATTTATCTTGCCTTTTAATATATAACTACCATAGACTAGAGATATCTCTCAATACCCAGTGACTTTTATCAATGTTTATGTAGGGAAATTTATGTTTCTGTCTCTAAAACTCAACAAAATATTTTTTTTTAAAGATTTATTTATTTGACAGAGAGAAATCACAAGTAGACAGAGAGGCAGCCAGAGAGAGAGAGAGAGAGGGAAGCAAGCTCCCTGCTGAGCAGAGAGCTCGATGCGGGACCCGATCCCAGGACCCTGAGATTATGACCTGAGCCGAAGGCAGCGGCTTAATCCACTGAGCCACCCAGGCGCCCCTCAACAAAATATTTTTAACAAAGTGATGTATGACTAAATTTCAAGGTACACCCTGAATACAACTGGTATACTATCAGATTTCTATGCAGACTTCTGGAAAGTTTACTAAGCACCAGAAAATCTCCACTGTTGCAAGAGCTAATAGGCACCAGCCTCATACTCAATGTGGGCCAGTCTCTGCTATTACTCACTTAGCCTGGGTTTCTATAATTAGCTCTTACTTTTCCCTAGTGTCATACAATGAGTCCCCCCCACCCCGCAAAAAAGTTGAGAAAGTATTAATGAAAATTGTGGAGAAAAAATTCAAAGCAACTGAGCATAGCAATTACAATGGAAGACCAAATACGATTACATACAAAGGGCCTACTAATAACCACGGTCTGGTGATGAGGGCCTAATACGTTAAGTATTATCTCAACACGATAATTTGTCCCTGATATATAAGTTTTACAGAACTACATTGTAACTTTTCGCACTTAAAATAAAGAAGATTAGGCTCCCTAATCTTCTGCATTTCAGGGCAGTGTATTATCTTCAGGAACAGGTGATTGTCAACAAGCAGGGAATTGATGCGAGAGAGAGATGCTAGGTGTGTGTGACAAACCACAAGCCCGATGTGGCTAGAGTATGATGTAGGAGATGGAGAGATGTCCCAAATGTAAGTAAGAGGCAGACCCTGCACATGGCAGTTCTTTGTGAGGCATACTAAGGACAACGGATTTTCTTGTGAGTGAGATGGGAACAAATGGTAGGTTGAAGCAAAGGCATGCGCTATGATGTAACTTGTATTTTTAAACAATCCCTCTGGCTGCCATGTGCAGAACAGACCACCGGGGGTAAGAGTGAAAATGGACATCGACTAGAAAGTTTCTAGTTGATGACTAGATGACTAGATGACTGCAGGTCAAAGAGCTGATGCAGACCTGGAATAGGGTGGTAGCTTTACGGTAAGCTAGGGAGAAGAAACAAGATTCTTGATATATTCTTGAAGTTGACCCAATGTGGACATGGGAGGTGGGGAAAAAAAAAAAAAAAGGCCTGAAAACAACTCCAAGGCTTTTGGCCTAAGCAACCAGAAAAATGGAATACTTATTACACTGCAGTGAGGCTGACAGAAGAATAGATATGGGAAATTGGGAAATATGAATTTAGTTGTAGACAAGTCAAGTTTAAAATTGTTCTAGATATCTAGATAGGTTGTAAGGTAGGCAGCTGGACAATATCTGGAGTTAAGAGAAGAAAAAGTATAGAAGAATTAAATTTGGGAGTTACCAGTGTATAAATGAAATTTAATTAAAGTTAGAAAGTTAAGTGAAGTCCAAGGACTGAAAAATGAGACACACTTCATCATTAGAGATCAAGTTGAAGAGCAATGAACAAAGGAGGCAGGTGAGAAATAGTCAGAGGTAGCGGGAAAACCAGGGAGGTGGATCCTAGAAGGGAAGTTAACAGAAATGGTCCAAGGAGAGAGTAAGAGGAGAGGAAGTGGAGGTAAGGAATACAGAAAACTTTTCTATAAAGGGTAGCTCTCAAATGGGGCAGTACGGATGGGAGTTATTTCAGCATGCTTTGTGTTGGTAGCAATGATGCAGTTAAAAAACGACAATAAAAAAAAAAATGATGATGGGGAGCAGGGGATATGCATAGGAGCTTGCTTCTAAGTCATGCAGATGGGATCCAGTGCACAAGACGGTGGCGTTAGATGGGACAGAGTTCCCAAGAAAAGAAAGCAGCAAATAAACATACAGATGTGGACAGGCTTATAGATTTGGCTGATGAAGAAATGTAAGTTCTCCCCTGATTGCTTTAGTAGGATCAGTGATAGGTGAAACAAAGTCATCAGCTTTGAATAAAGAGTAGAAAGGAGGGGGAAATCGGAGTTTTCAGAAGAGACAGTAATATGATGTGAAATACCTTCCCTGAAGAGAGGCAAATTGGAAGGCTATGGAAACTCAGTGGGATTGCTGTCATACTGAGAACTCACTTAAGGTTAGTGATCATGTGTCTAAAGGGAGACCAGTAACTGTGACTCTTTATCTCCAGCTTCCTCATCTATTTCTCATGAGTGCAGATGCGGAGGAGCACAAAGGAGGATTTAACCAAGGCTGGAGTTTTTCCAAGGTAAGTATGACAACAAGAAAAAGGCTAGGAAAGAATAAAGTGGTTAATCATGGAGTCAAATCTAAATTCGAGTCAGACTGCTAAAGGGAGCAAGCTGGAAATGTGTGAGGCGGTGGATAGAGTGGGATACCAGCTAACAAGATGGTAGAGGGTGTGCAATTATTTGTCACAAGGTCTAGGGCACAACTATAGAGTGGAGGACTGGAATAGGCAGAAGGACAAGATCACTGGAGATGGGGGGTCATGAAACTGAGAGGTCAAAGTATTAGATGAATAGACTACATGTCTTTTTAAGTCCATCAAGAAAAATACCTGAAATAGTGGGAGGCCGGAAAAGGGAGAGAAAGAGAATAAAGATACTTTTTATTTTTCGGAATGACACGGTAATTTATTCTTACTAACTACTAAAAACATTTGCGTATTCTTCACTTCAGGAATAGCATCAATTCAATACATAGTATAATATAAAATAGTGCCATTAGTGTGCACAGAAAGCAGCTGGTTATAAGCTGTGCCTTTACGCCAAGCGCACTGGGGAGGTGGCATGTTCAGAAAGCAACTCCCGTATAACGGAACAGGCTAAAATCATGTGATGAATGAGGTGTATGTTCGAATTTTTTCTCAGGCCTTAAGAAACAATTGTGACTAAGGCATCTCTTCCTCAGCTACTTTTAGGTAAACACGGAGCATATTTGCCTTTATTTTCAATAAGTGATGCATCTGATAATAACAAGCTGAAGAAAGTTATTGATAACTTCTAAGGATGTTAAATAAGCTATGATTAACAAAAAAGTAAGTAAATAAACTATGATAGAGCCGAATGATAATGTGGTCATTAACATAATTATGTGAAGACTCTATAATAATTGTAGAAAAAAAGCTGAATGTGTAGATAATTATTTATACCTATCTCCCAAAGCTAGATATTTAAAAACCTGAAAAAATATTGGTCAATATATAAAAAAAATTTGACTTAGAATGAAGTAGGAATAACTCTTTTTCTCTTCTAGATTCTATTTGATTATTTTTGTAATCAAATAAAAAGTGTGGTGAAGCAGTATGATGGAAATCTCCCATAAAAATCAGAGAAAGGCAAAGCATTATTATACCACATATGTACAGTTTAAGGCATTTGACAAGCAATATCTTTTTAAAGATTCACAATGACTACTTAAAGTAAGCAGAGCAGATAGTTTCATCCATGTTTTCAGAAGAAGAAACTGAAGTTCAGAGAATATAATTGACTTGCCTCTGCTAGGCAAGTTCTATACTGGAAAGAGGGCCCCGCTATACTTACTACCTTTATACTTCATTAAGAAATAGTTTAAAATTATGATACCATTTCTGTTAAAACAGATATAAGGGACCGTATTTTACCACTGCAACAATTTTGAGTTCAGGGTGGGTGACTTATGAACTTTGGAATCTAATGTGCCATATGATATAACTGCTGAATAATCCTTTCTAAGATGATTAAATGAATGGATAATGGAATTGTACCCAAAGGCTGAGGAGCTCCTTAGTTACATTTGAACTCTGCATCATCTTTCACACAACCAAAACAGTAACTTCATTGTTCCTCAAATCATAAATAATCCATTTATTCTAGACAAGTATTAAGATACTTGTCTTATAACTTCAATCTAATTTAAAATGCAGTATAGTGGCTTATTTTTAAAAAAATTAATATACATTTTGTCAAATAATCATTCTCAATTTTACCAGTTTTCTTGAAATGATTGTTTAAAATGATGTATATTTACATAGTGATGAATAATGTACTAAATAAATAGTTCTCAATGACCATAAAATAGTGAACTCAGCTATTAGAAACACTGGGAAAATCTGGACAAAGGAATTTCAGTAAGTGAAATTCCACAAATAAAAATGAATAAATGAATCACATCAGGGAACATGCTAAAAATTACCAAAAATGTTCACTGTCTTCTTTTGGATCAAACAATACTTTATGATGATATTTCAAGTTACTTCATTTTTAAACCATGACTAATTACAATGCCAATGTTTCCAAAACTAACAATGATCTCACTTTTAAAACATTCTTGTCAGGATAACATTTTCTTACTAAAACATTACACTCATTCCTTTTAGCCAACCCTAATATTGAGTTCCCAAAAGTTTAATCAGCTACATTTTTTAATCAAATAAGCCAATTGTTATAACACTGGGGGGAGAAGTTGGTCCAAAATGTTATGGAAAAAAAAAATGACTACTTTAAATGGTAGTCTAAAAAAAACACTCTTTTGTCAGAAAGAAGAGCTATATTTGATCACATGCCATGTTACTAGAGAAGATATATATAGCCCAAATCTGATCTTTTATGTGCATTTTGGTTAAAAATTAAAAGCTGTATTGGGAATCTTCTCATTGAACTAGATCACTATTAAAGAAACAAAACTGATCCCCTTATGCATTCTGATCACTAGTACTTTTCTCAAACTCCTATCAAGGTGCTGAAGCAGTCAGTTAAGGAATTGCTAGTTAAGAGTCATCCCAGTCTATGAATTTAACCTAGTGTATGCCGGATTCACACCTGAAGCTCAGCAGAATACAGGTACTGGCAGAACATGATTCAGTGAAATGTAAAAGATTTTACTTTTCCTTTGACCAAATTTAATTGGTATAAATAAGCAAATGCCATAAAAGTTGCATGGGGAACGTTCATAAAGAAAATTCGTGTTTGGATTCAGGTATAAACCAAGTAGAATAACAAATCTAAATAGAATGAACACTTCAAGACAAATATGTCAGTTGTTATTTAAAAGAATTAATACTGGGGTGCGTGGGTGGCTCAGTTGGTTAAGCAACTGACTTTGGCTCAAGTCAAGATGCCAGGGCCCTAGGATGGAGCCCCACATCAGGCTCCCTGCTCAGTGGGGACTGCTTCTCCCTTTGGCCCTCTCCCCAAACCCCACTAATGTTCTCTTTCTCTCCCTCAAATAAATAAGTAAAATCTAAAAAAATCTTTAAAAAAAAAAAAGGAACTTAATACCAACAATATTATGCTCAAAAATTCCTCCAGGCTTCAAAGAGGAATACAGGTTAAATGCAAGTTCTAACATCATTTAGATTATCTTCTATGAAATTAGAAATAATGGCTTTAAATTTTAAAATATGTCTATATTTTATAATCCTACATTCTTTTTAAATTGTAATGCTTCAGCATGGGTTTGAAAAAGTTAAGGAAAACCTAGTCTCAGAACAGTAAAAGTAGCAACAATGGGACGAACTACAATTATTAAATTTCCACTGTATTTTTATTTTTTTCATTTAATTTCGAGGAAACTCCATACTGTTTTCCATAGTGGTTGCACCAATTTACATTCCCAGCAACAGTGCACAAGGGTTTCCCCTTTCTCTACATGTTCAGCATTTCTTAATTCTTTTGATAACAATCATTGTAAAAGGTATGAGGTAATATCTTACTGTGATTTGATTTACATTTTCCTGATGATTTTTGATGTTGACCATCTTTTCATGTTTCTGTTGGCCATCTGTTTTTTTTTTTTTTTTTGAATAATGTCTATTCAGATCCTCTGCCTATATTCTAATTAGATTTTTTTTTTCTGCTATTAAGTTCTAAGAGTTCTTTATATCTATGGATATTAACCCCTTAACAGATATATGATTTGAAAATATCTCATCTCATTCACTAGGCTGCCTGTTCATTTTGTTGATGGTTTCCTTCACTGTGCAAAAGCTTTTTAGTTTATTTATCCAAAGAAAATGAAAACACTAATTCAAAAAGATGTATGCATCTCTATGTTTACTATAGCATTATTTATAATAACAAAGATATGGAAACAACCTAAGTACCCACCAATGGATGAATTAGATAAAGATGTATTATATTTTTATACTCAGCCATAAAAAAGAATGAAGTCTTGCTTTTTGCATCACCATGAATGGACCTTGAGGATATTACGCTAAGTGAAATAAGTCAGACAGAAAAAGACAAATACCATATGATTTTACTCATATGTGGAATTAAAAAACAAAAAACCAAATAAAACAAAACTAATAAGTATAGAGAACAGACTGGTGCCTTGCAGAGGAGAGGTGTGTTGGGAGCTTGGCAAAATAGGTGAACAGAGTCCAGAGGTACAAACTTATAGTTATAAAATAAGTAAGTCATGAGGATGTAATTTATAGCATGATGATTACAGTCAATCACATTGTATTAAATATTTGAAAGCTACTAAGAGTGTAAATCTTAAAAGTTCCCATCACAAGAAAACAAATCTTTAATTTGGAATGGTGAGCCAGTTTCTAGGCAGTAACTAGACTTACTGAACTGATCATTTCTCAGTGTATACAAAATTGAATCACTATGTTGTACTCTCGAAGCTAATATGTTATATGTAAATTAATCTGCCCTGGGTCACAAAAATAATATAAGACAGGATAAAACATTAAGTATTCACTGCCAAACATCGAGGTTTTATAATGAGGCTTGAGTCCCACTCCCCACCCCCACCATTTTTTTTTTCCTTAAACAAGCTTTAAGGTGTATGAAACCTTAGAAATGTCTCTAAGGAGGCTCCTAATAAATGATTGTGTCTAAGAATCCTTACCTTTCATATGAGAAAACTGAGATCCAAGGAATAATGTAACTTCTCCAGGATATCAGGGGTCCTAGCATTGTTTTGAATAAAGCAAAATAAATTTTGCTGTCTAAAAAATTTTTAAAAACTACTGAACTCAATAGAAAATTCTTGATATATCTTAATCAAGAAAAGCTTTAAGAAGATAAAGGAAAAAAATTAAAGGGTTCCTTACTCACTTTTCAATGAGATTTATATGAGGAAAGACTTAACATTTTCTATGACTTATTTTTCAGAGGAAAATGGGGGAAGAAAAACCCTATTTGGATCCAACAGAACCAACAGATTGTGACATCAACTTATAACTCATGAACTGTAATTTTAAAAACTAAAAATAGAATTAAAAATCTGATGACTGTATTATAAATAGATAGGGCTAAGGAATGCTTCATGAAATTCATCTGCTTATGCTACTGTACACTCAGTCATGATGCTAATTTCTTAGCATAGGCCTCGATTGAAAGAGACTGAAAGCTACAATACTAGAATCCCAAGACATTATCCATATGTAAGTATCTGACATGAAAAGAGTTATGTAACTATGTTGTGATGATTAACATTTCCAGGGTCTATAGACCTGAGCTATTTTGCTTTTTGTAATCATAGTGAAGTTATTGACATGTTGAAGAGCCAACTCTACCAGAACATGCAAAGAAATTCTAAGAATGTAGACTAATCGACAGTTTTCCCAAGACACATAAACAAAACTATTTATGCAGTAACAAATGCAATGTATAAAAAAAGTATCTGAGAGAAACCAGGGCTCCTTGAAGAAATGGTGACTCCAAGTTTGGGCAGAAAAATTCAAGATGAATGTGGAACATCTTGTGTCAGAAAGCAAAGAAGCTATCAGAGATTAGGTTATGTCAAAAGCTGCAGGAGTCAGCTGAAAAGTTTCCCCCTGATCAAAGTTAGGACAACTTGGCTTCAAAGAGAATAATAACTGTAACAGATTGAAACACAAACATATACAAAAATTCAAGACTTCAAATAAAAGAGAACATTGATTACCTCCATGGTTGATAGAATAACAACTCATAATTCTAAAATTGGGTAAATAAAAGAATCTAGCATTTTTTTCCTCTCTTTCCTCCATCAATTTTTTCCATTTATAACCACAGTTCATGAAGGAAACGTCTTTTTTAAGAAAATTCAGAGTTTTTTAAAAAGTGCATGACCAATTTAGAAAGTCACCAAATTATAATCTCTAATGAAATAATTATCAGTAATAGCTGCTAAAACCATTAGATAAAACATGACAGGGAACTTCATAATGGATGAATTGGGCTGGCAACACCTGAACCCACTGATCAATTTTAATATAACTATAAGTGGAAAAAGGCCTCCCAATGGGAGACAGTATGAAGTACCTATAGTCAATGTGAAGTATTACTGCCTAAAAAAGAACCTGAGTCAAATCAGTCTTCTAGATCTACCAATCAATTGTAAGGAAGCACAGAGGATAGAAAAAGATGTTTAAAAAGATGCAATTAGCTAAATTCAAAATATGGGAAATTCTACAAGATCTGATTTCTTCAATAAACAATGGCAAGAAAAAAGTAGGCAGGAAATCATTAAAGATTAAAAGAAACTTAAAAGACTCACTTAAATGCAACATTGTAGACCTTATTGGATCCTAATTTGCACAAACAAATTACAAGAGGACATTTTTATAATTGGGGCACTTCGAATACAGACTGGATATCAGCTGATATATTTTTTTTAAGATTATTTATTTATTTATGTATTTGCCAGAGAGAGAGAGAGAGAGAGAGCAGAGGCAGGCTGAGTGGCAGCAGAGGCAGAGGGAGAAGCAGGCTCCCTGCTGAGCAAGGAGCCCGATGTGGGACTCGATCCCAGGACGCTGGGATCATGACCTGAGCAAAAGGCAGACACTTAACCAACTGAGCCACCCAGGCGTCCCGGTATCAGCTGATATTAAGGGCTTATTTTTTTGTACATGACAATGGTAGTGAAGCTTTGTTATACAGAAATAAAATATTTTTAAAAATCTGTAAGAATAACGTATGACAAATACAGAGAACCAGTTGGTAGATTGACAGGCAGCAAACACTTTGACAAACAGTCCCTTTTAAAGAAAAACATTTCAGCTTTGTGGTAGGAATTGGAATTCCAAATCCCTAAAACGTGCTGTCCCCCAACTTCTACTTTCAAAGTAAAGATATTAAGGATACCTCAACTGGGTAAATTTCAGTTTTATTTCTGCTTCAGGATGTTTTTTCAACTTAAAATGAAACTTACACTCCACATACAATACTTTAAAATGTCACAAATACATAGTAATACTCTGTCACTATAAATGCTGTAGTAAAAAACTTACAAAATAGGAGAACTATAAGATGAGCATGTTTCATGATCTTCTTGAAGCACCAAATTTATTTTCTTCCCTGTAGCTTTACTTATAGATGTCTTCAGTTTCTTAGCTAGTTTTTTTGGTGTGTTGGTTATAGAAGATTCTTCTGTACAGCAGCTGTAAACCTCCACTTTTATCTGAAAGTCTGGCCCTGCTTTATTACTAAAATCAAAAGCATTCATAACATTAGAAACTTAACTCACTAGAAAATAAAATTGAAACATCCTTTAGTGTTTTCATAACATTTAAAAAATCACAATTTGAAACACAATTTATGTTAAAATGTTAATGAGACAGAACCCCCCTGTATTTATTTAGTATCTAAATGACCTGAGAGAGTGGCTGCAACTTCCAGAGCTAACCAGCTTCTAAGTAGGGCCAAGTTAACACAATGCGATCCAAATATACAGGCACAGTCCTAAAGAAAAACAATAATATGCCCTGGTCTTCTTGTAGCCAGAGCTATTTTCCTGATGTGACGTCTTCAGTTATACCTTCTTGGAAGGTATTTGTATAATATGTGTGATTTCCTAAAATAACTATTCCTCCAAAAGGAAAAGACTTAAAAACTGAAGAAGGAAAGAGAACAGAAAAGGTTTTCTCTGTTGAAACCTTTAGTGTTCATTTTTTCATAAAGAGCCACTGTCTGATCACCAACCGCCATGTCTTCTCCACCCCATCTTGTACCCAATAACTTTAAAATAACGCTGCACTGTTTGGTTATCTAGAGGAAAAAAACACACAAGCAAGAAATAATACAAAGATCTATATACTGTAAGTCAAGAACTCCTTGAGGGAGAGTGAGACCTTGGTAATATTCTTAACCTTGCATAAAAGATACTAAATACACTATTACACCCATAAGCAAAAACTCTGCCCTTTTAGCAAATGCTAAGCTTGCTTTGCCCTTTTTCAGACACAATGAACTACCTTTACTATAAAAGCTTGTGGTGGTGTTACTAATAATAAAATTTACTTAAAACCACAAGAAAGTTCCACCAGCAGATGTTGCCTTAGATGGAAGATCCATCAGTCTCAGAGATTTTAAATGGCCAATCTATACTTTGGATACATCCAAGAAATACCTCCCAGATATTTTTATAGTTTACTTGGCAACCTTTAAACATACAGGACTCCTAGTAATGACTAACAAATGTCAATATTTAGAGAAAAACCAGAGATTCATAAATATTGAATACTTATTAAAAACAATCTTAACAAAAGCACATTTTTAAAACAACATTTAGAACATTTGTCATCAGCTATTTTCGGAACTATTTAAAATATTTACAGAATTTTTTAAAAATTATAAATCATGTGGTGTCTTCCCAAGTAACTTGCATTGCTCTCTCAATGAAAAAAATTATGATTTTTGTCTTTGTGGTAAAAACAAACAATAGCAAAGTGATGTGAAGAAAAGAGCCCATTAACAGGACAGTTTTGGTAGAAAATAATGCACTAGGGAAAGTTGGTTATGGAGATAAAGGTAGTTAGATAAGCAAGGAAAATTACTCTTTTAGTTTCAATTATGTAAGTAAGCATTTGGTGATATTTTGAGGATCCTAAATAAATTCCTGTGGTTCAATAATTTGTAAGAATGCCTGAACAATGGCTAATAACTCAGAACAATGCATTTTATTTTTCTGTGCTACACAATTATTTATGGGATACTAGACAGAAGCCACAAAACATGGTCTGCAATAGTTTTTTCTAATGTTATGTGAGTGGCAAAACTACTCTCCAATCTCAACTGTTTAGCTCCACAGCTGAAAATGGCAAAAACCATGTATATTCAGTTTTATTTTAATAGTTAAGTAGCTATTAATATTTAGATACAAAGACAGTGTTTTTGAAACCCTCAAAGAAATACAAATCACACACTGATTTTGGCTAGTGGAAACTCCAGAAGAGGCCAGGAAAAACTTATGTTAGTTGAAAATGATTTCTATGGCTACCTGAGGAGTTCCTTCTGTATTATGACCACAACAAAATGAGCCTATAAAAGAGCAGGGGCAATAAAAACAGCCCTAAGGATCACCCCATATTTTACTGTTTGGGAGTACTTGAAAGAAGTACAATGTAAGAAAAAGAACGTGTCGAAATTTTACCAAAGTGTTTTCCCTATGGTACATATTTCAGGACTATCTTATAAATAAAGTTATAACTATTTTAGCATTTCTCTAACTAAATATCCTATATGAGATGTAAGAACTGTTTTATGCCCAAATTCACTCAATATAAAATAATGTTATGAGATTTCATTGTATTCATAGTTTGGTTAATAATGAAACTGTACATGTTCACAAAAATGAATAAAAATTTATCATATCCAATGAGTCAAATATTTACTACTAACATTATATGATTTCATTTTAATTTACATTGAAAAATTTCAAATGCTAAAATGGGCTGCTTCTGAATAAAGTAATTTTCAAAATCAATTTAAACATTTAAAGATCTTAATGCTTCAAAAATAATCTAAACACCTAATAATTTTGCATTCCTTTAAAGGTAGAATTTAAACTGTTCTTATTCTCTGGAGACTTAAACATACTTACAATATAGTTACATTTTCAAAACATAGATCTGTGATAGTTTTATCCACAATCACCATGTCAGTATCAAAAACTTCAGCTCCCATTTTGAACAAACAGAAAATGGCGTACTGCTGTGATCCTAGGGAAAAAAGAATGCTCCATGAGATGAATCATGCCTATACCATGTTAAAATCTACTTGGAAATGACAAGTTAGCACAAATATTTGTTAATTGAGTCTCATTTTCATGTATGTTACACTGTAATCGTTAACTTTTTATAAGGCCTGCTCTGGCAGTATATGTTAACACCTTTTCCAACCAGAACAAAGCAATTAAACTAAGGAGTATCGAAAAATAAAGCTGAAAATACAGACCTCTCAGCAGCTTACAGCAAGCACCATATTAATAAATTTTATTCCTAGAAACTCTTTAGGTTTTTATTAATTGCCAACTTATTATTATATATATACTATTACCTCTGCCATTCTGGTTTCCAAGTCTATTCAAGAAGTTTTCTATTATAAGACGTTAGGGGCAGGCATGCTAACAACAGCAAAACATTTCCCACCAAATTGACAGCAAGGGAGGAAACCACAAAAACAATAAAAAATAGACATGCAAACACAAAAAACATAGTTGATGAGCCTTTTAATTTGGTGACTTTTTAAAAAGCATTGGGTGATTAAAGGTCTAAAACCTCATTATTGAGAAAATGTAGCTTTTCAAAAAAACTTATTCTCTATAGTAATCAGAAAGATATGCTTAATCCCCACATGTACTCCTTTGTAAAGTAAATTATATTTCCTAATTGAATAACAAATATACTAACCTGATTTTGGATTCTTCATATAAAACTAATTATGCTCAATATGATTCAGTTTTTAAACTATGAGGAACAAAGCTATCACAATAGACAAGAAAGATAAAGGATTATCATATCTTTTCCGCTTTGCCTGTAACAGCTAGAAATCATTTGAGGTTAATTTCTATGACCTAAGCAATACATGGATTTGTGAAATCTATATAAAGCCATAAAATGCTGAAGGGGAAAAAAACCAGATCAAGCTAAAAACCCTTCACTCTGACACCCTGTAAAATAATCTGAAGTAACAAAACAAGGCAGAAAAGATCACCCAGATTCTGGTCAAAAAGAAATACTGCCTTTACCTTTACTCCTTGCACATTTTCTTTTGTTATACACTTCCCTTCCCCACAACCTGTTACAGTCCTTGCATAGGTTCCAGTCAACAACTAAAAGTACACTAGATAGGCATTATCTTAATTAGTATCAAGCAATTATAACATATTTGTACTAAAAATAGGAAAAAGCACGGTTCAGCAAGATATGGCTTATTCTGCCTAATGACATCAATTTATTTCAGTGTGGAAGCAGCTTTTTCTCCCAGTAATCACAAATTTACTACACCCTAAAGAAAATATTTCAAATATAAATTAAAATCATACATACGTTCCTTATTGCTGAAGTGATCAGAGTCTTTCCACATTAGTGGTATTCGAATATCTATGGAGGAGGAGAAAAAGAAATGACAAGTAATAATCTTGATAAATTTCATTTCTTAGAGTGAAATGAACTTCTGAATTCCATAATGGATTCCGACCATTAAAGTCAATATAAAATTTATTATTTAAATATTCTAACATGGGCAATATTTTCTCAAAAATAGCTTAGGCTAGGAATATAAAATATGTTACAGTTATTTAAATAATTTACTAAAAAACCCTGCCAACTATTACTCAAGAAATTATTAAGTAAGGTCTGTAATAAGCTTATGCCATAACATTTTCATTTTGTGATTTATGTTTCTGAAATAGATGAAATAGTTGAATTTCTATTTTAGATAACCAGTAGCAACAAATGTAGTTAAATACATTTTAAAATCATAAAATAGTAGGTAGAAATGATGTCAGTACTTCCATTACGCAAACTTTAAAGATGAAGAAAATTAAGTGATTTGTCTAAGATCATTGTTAGTGACAAACAGATCCAAATCTTTCCATTAAGAAGATTTAACTTGTCTACAAAAGAATTTGCAGATCTTTGTATATTCATGTTACCAACTACAGCATTTCCTTTAAGAAATAAAACTAAAAAGAATAATGCATTCCTTCTTCGAGACCAAGAAAAGGGCATATGTTCTAAAAGTGATGAAAATCTATCTTCTCTCATTCACACATTCTTCAAACCTTAAAGTAAATGTGTTAATGATCCTTATTCCAGATGTTAATCTAGACCTTTGGCATAGTCAAAATTTTTCTTTCCTAGTTTCCTCCATTCTTTCCTTTACTTTTAATACTAGTTTAACAATTTTCCTCTGACATTCTAGTGGTATCTATATATTTTCAGAGAATCAAAGTTCTACCAACTAGATTAAGATGTATGAATTAAAACATAGCACAGTAGAAAGCTCAATGATAAAGTGAAATTAGTTTCAATTACTCACAGTATAAATATCTCAAACCTTTGTGGAGAATTGCTCTGTTTAAGACACTTCCCTATTACACTTAGGATGTTGATATGTAGTATTTTCATACCTATTAATTATGCCACTTTCTAATAATTACAAATCTTTATGAACATAAGCTGCTTGGCTACATATATGTTTTGCTTCATTTTAGGTCCTATGATTCTTTGTCTACACTTTGATTAGTTTAGAATCCTTTTTAAGGTTCTTAACGCCTATTTCTAATTTCCTTTCTAGAAAAGCTTTATAATACTCTTTCATCCTTACCCATCCAACCAGATATGTATGTATGAGTGCCCTTGCCACTTCTGCCTTAGCAGTTTTGATTAAAAAATATTACTTATTGGGCTCTCTACATGTGCTCGGCTTAACACTTTATATATATCTCATCTAACCACAATTTTTTAAATATTTACTAATTTAATAGCCAATTGACAAGATTTGTTTAGATTTGTATTTTCTTCATTAACAAGAAAAATGTTAATACATATATCAATAGTTCAGTGAATGTTTGTACCCATGACCTAAAATAAAATATAAAGTATAAATAAAAATATATCATTATTTCATCTACGTGAGAGTTTTGGGGTATGTGAAATAAAAATATAAACATTCTTCTTATAAGAATAATTGTTCCAGCCCCTTTTGTGTATATAATAGGCCTTCCTTTCCTCATTCATTAAATGATTCAGTGGATATTTATCATATATGTCATCCTGAGTAAGTATCTGTCCTTTGGCTATATGCTTTACAGATCTAATTGAATCCACTTAACAGTTACTGTCTATCCTAATAGCAGTATCATACTATTATACTTAATCTTTATAGTATACTTTACCATTTGCTAGAAATATATCCTTCCAAAACATCTTATTCTCAGTTGCTAATTTCTTCATGTGAATTTTAGAAGTATGTTGTCCAAATTCCTCCAAAATGTT
The DNA here is from genome assembly GCF_964662115.1 of Mustela nivalis. NCBI lineage: Eukaryota > Metazoa > Chordata > Mammalia > Carnivora > Mustelidae > Mustela > Mustela nivalis. The sequence continues at coordinate 124,889,996 of NC_139021.1, forward strand.
TTATTAGAATTCTATTATCCAAATTAATTTGAGAACTGGTAACTTTATAATATTCTGTCAATATATACAGTAGCACAACACAGTTACCCTTACATCTTTACTAAGGTTATTCTTGGCTATTTAATATTTTTGTTTTTTGTTGTTTTTCTTGTAAAAGAGATCTTTTTGCCATATTTTCTAACCAAATATTGTCGGCTTTGACAGCTTACCACTTTTTGTATATTTACCTTGAATCTAGCCATTTTTACTGAATTCTTTTTTTTTTTTTAAGATTTTATTTATTTGACAGGGAGAGATCACAAGTAGGCAGAGAGGCAGGCACAGAGAAAAGGGGAAGCAGTCTCCCTGCAGAGCAGAGAGCCAGATACAGGACTCAATCCCAGAACCCTGAGATCATGACCTGAGCCGAAGGCAGAGGCTTAACCCACTGAGCTACCCAGGCGCCCCTACTGAATTCTTCTTTAGTTCAAATAGTGTTTCAGTAAATTTCCTTAGATATTCTAGGTTTGCAATCTATTGTTTTAAAACAGTATTCAGTTCCTCTATTTCTATTTCAGCAGTTTCATCTTTCACTCTTGCTATTTTAGCTACAATTTCTTAAATTGTATCAAAATTACATTGATAACAATAGATATTTTTCCTATTGTCCTTTGCCCTTAATTTTAATGCGATTGCCTTTATTGTTTCATAATTATGACTTGGCTGATACCCTGTCAAAAAGCCTGCTTCTTGCTTGACCACAATTGCTGACTCATTTCATTTCACAACTGTTCTTGTTCACAGCTGTTCTTGTCCTATTAGGGTGGTACTGACTATTTACACTATCTTGGGAGGAACATGAACCATGACTTCCTCTGCTATATACCAATAGCCTATGGGAAAACCTTGCCTTTTCCCATGCGTACCTATATCAAATCCTCAAGAGAAGGCACACATTTCTTGTCTATTTCCCAGGTAGTCAGGTACTGTTCAGATGACAAAGGAAATGCTTCTTAGCAACTATGATTTTTAATTCACCTTCAGATAGTAGAAATTCCTTCCAGATTCTTACAAATGGTTGACTAGGTTTTAGCTGACAGTGCTCTTACCTTTGTCTCTTTTTATGTCTTCATTGACACTTTTATGATAAACTGAAAGAGACATACATAATACAATGGCTAACTTGAGGCTGTCAACTCCTAAAAAGTCTTTCCAGCATTTTCAAAAATAAAAACTGAGGCACATTATGAACTGATTTGGCTTTAGCTATTGAATTAGTAGTCAATGAATAAGCTGAGACAATTGCCACAATACAATTATTTGACATTTAGTAAGAATGATCAGGATATACCTGAATTATCTTTTTATTTTTATAAGGACCTGGCCATGAATGGTGAAGCTAGAAATGGTTCCAAACCCAGGTATCACCCAGTAATCAATGTAATCTCAGAACATTCGGAAACTTTGTTGCAAATACTCATTTTAACCAAAACAAAAGTCATCTCCCAATGTCAAAAGAAAATGGATTTATAAAGCTGAATTAGTTTTAATTTTGTTTTTATTTTTTACAAACACACAGATAAAATATAATTAAGCCAAAGTAAAGATGAAGAGAAATTACATATGTAGTCCATTTTCTGAGGCTTCCAGTTCCTTAATTTAAAATTATCTTTTGGAAAGAAGGAACACATGCAAAAATTTCTATACTTGAGTACTTGTGGTCAGGAAAATCACCTTTTTCTTTCACTTTAAATGCTTTTACTTAAGTACTCTTCTAAATGTGCAGTAAATGTTAATATGAATTGCTGTAGCGAATAAACTATTATGGCATTAGATGTTAACCCCATCATGTCATTTTAGTCTTCAACAGTAATTTAACATCTCACTTGTACTTAGTGACACTAAATCAGAAGATGAAATGGAGGATTATGTTTAAATATTTTTAGATAATCTCCCTTAAAGATCTCAAATATTTTATTTATTCACATTAAAATGTATTGAACATAGTGTACAACTGCTATGTAAAGGTGCTGTGTTTAGCATCAAAAGCATACAAGGAGGAATAAAACATGTTTTATTGCAGTCTTATAATTGGAAAGATGAAAACATGAATATAAATAACTATAAAACAAGCAACAGATTTTATATAGTTCAGTTACTTTACCGTAGAATTTTTTGCTGAGGGCAATTCCTACGACTTAGGACAATTACATCCTGTAAAATTCAGATCTATCTTGCCTGCATGAGAATTCTGTTTATCTGTAAAGACATTCCTAAAAACAGTTCCTTGGGCAAGAGAGCCTGAAATGTAGCAGCATGTACCCTGGAGCTAAGAGAACAAGGCTTTTGGCCATGAAACAAGTTAGTTATGACTTAAGGGCTTATGGAGGTCTGTTGTTCCCAAAATGTACTGATGAGATAATATTTGTAAAAGGTACATTATCTAACTAGTATACACGAGTCAGCCTGTGTTCACTTCAATCTGTGCTATCTCTAACCACTGTCTAGTTTCCTTAACACTTTGGAGAAACTGAGACAACACAGCATAAGTGCCATCTAGTGGTAAAGGGTCTCCTATCTGTGTTAGGAATTCAAAGAAAGAAAACATTTCCAGCTGGAATGATAACAGGGAAGGCTTTATAGATGAGCAAACAGATCCTGAAGATAATATAGTTATTTCAAGAGCTAATTGGGTGTCAGAAGCAGGCAATGTATTGACAGAACAGGGAGAGAAATGTCTGGCTAAGCAGACAGTTTATGTCAAGAGAGGTAGATATGGTTAGAAAAATAGTTGGGTCAGAATGGAAAACTTGTGGGGGAAAGTTTGGTTTTCACCCTATGAAAAACAAGAAGCAGTCATCCATCCAATCAATGTCCAATGAGTAATTACTATGTGTAAGCACTGCATTAGCTTCAGGGTATACAATAATGAACAAAAACAAACAAACAAACAAACAACAAACCAAGGTTCCAACCCTCAAGGAATTTCTAGCCTGGACAAACATTAGAAATGTTATTGAAACTTCTGACCAGAAAAGGAATGGAGAGTCAAAGATGTGAGGTTGTAGCTCAGCTCAACCACTTACAGGAAGTCGTTTAACCTCTGCGTCTAGAAAAGAGAACTATCCTACCTATTTCACAAAACTGCACTGAATATATAAAATACACATCAAAGAGCTTTCTCAAACTGTAAAATCTTACATAAATTTACATCATAATGATGAAAACAGTGTTTTAGAACAAATATAGATAGAAGTTATGCAAAATAAAATGAAGGAAAGAAATGGACTCAGGGCATCAAAACCCCACCAATGCTAAGAAGGTATGTAATAGAATTTATCCAGCAATGTAAAAACAATCCATCTACAGCATACCTGATATGGCAATCTTTCCTTTACAAGCGGTTCGTTCTTTACTTTCAAAATTCATATCACTGTCAAAAGAAAAAAACCTAATGAAACAAAGATCTTTTCTAGTAAGCAATGTCTTAACAATCTTTCACAAATTCTTAAATATTAAAAACACACACATATCCATGCACAATAATTTCCAGTTAATATAACTACTTCACTCAAATTTCACGATGTTTAGGCAACAACTAGCTGCCTTTAAGAGAAATATATAGAAGCACTCTCTTTCATTTTTCATATAATCTTTACATTCCATGATGATTATATATACTGGCTTACCCTACAATGAAAGCCTTCCGTGAACACTTAATTTATAAGTAAGATGTGCAGTATTTGTTCAGGTCCCAGGATGTATAATACCTAGGCTCACCATTTCATAAATCACATTTCTATCTTACCAGATTATAGTTGCCTGAAAAAGCTAGAGAGCTTCCCAACCATAAACTTGCTGCTCAGGAGTATTTTATCTTTATAAAAACCTAAATAAAAAACCTTTATAAAAACCAAAAAAATTATTCTGTGCTGTATATTTATATGCAGTAATATATATCATTCTTTGAAACTCAAAACAAATATTAAAACAATAAATTAACTCAGGAACTAAAGGATGGGAGTGGCTCACAGAAAGAAAAAAAATATGGAGTAAAACACTGTCATGACAATAGGAAAAAACTCTCAAGTAAAATTCTTGGTATATAAGAGATTCCAACAAGATCTGACTTTAGAATATACTATTACCATTTTAAAAAATTCAAAATACTTATCTCCTGGTAAATCAAATCACTCTGACCCTTGAATATTTTTCTAATACCTTATTTCCTAATATCCCGCATGTAGAAATTAGCATTACATTTCCGGAGCAATATTTCTCAGAGTATTCTGCTTTGCATTTTGGGGGGGGGGGGTCTCCACTTAATTTGGCTAGTTAATTAACTACTGGCCAATTTAATTAGGTACTTCAAATAATGTGCTAAGATAAAAACTTTTCATCTGAATACTATTTGATTCTAAGAGAGCTTTTGGAGAAAGGTTGGGTGGGATTCTGAAATGCAACTAATTTTCAGAAGAGTATGACACCATCTCATTGCGTTTCAGTAGGCAAGTTAAAAAGACTACACAGATATTCTTTTTTCTTACATCAAAACTTAAAGACAATATATCAGTCTACTTCTCTTACTCTCTTACTGGATTAGGCATGTAAGCATTTTAGGCGAAATATATTCCATATGAGCTAAAATAATATACTGATGTACTTAAGTTGATAAACTTACATAAGACATGTGTATAGTATTTATAGAACTACATATGAGGTATAACTAAAGTAATGTATTAGACTTAAAGCCATAAATTTCTCAGGATCCTATCTAATTGCTTTGTGGTCACATTAGTATTTAAGTTAATATAGGAAATTCACTAAGTGAAAAATAAAAGTATTCATTGATTAAAAATAATGTTTCATTGAATCATAAATTTTAAGAGCCTAGTTCAATATTTTATACTCCAGTTTAGTTTGTCAAGTTGGAGAACATTAGCTTGCTTATTAGTTAGTTGATCACAGAGGAAAAGTTCAGTTGAATAGCCTGCTATAAGGCACACTAGAAATCAAACACAAATCTCAATTTCCTCAAATTGGTATAAGAAATACAATATATATATACAGTTGGCTGGCATTTGTAAGTAATATTTCTAAAAACACTTCTATATGAGCAATGAATAATATAAATTCTTAAAATGCTTATTTCAGTGAAGAAATATAAGAAAGCTCTAATATGGTGAGTAACTTGAGTTTTATGGAAAAAGTGATAGATTATGCTAAAGTTGAGATCCATTAGATATTACTAAATTGGATTAACTGTGAGGCTTTGGCAGGTAAGTGAAATTCTGAAATATAAGAACCACCAAAGCACACTTGTTGAAAATTTACTAAAAAAAAAAAAAAAAATTCCCCCTTAAGGATTCAACCACATGGCAGAGTACAGCTTTCTTCCCTATAATTATAATTTACTTGCATAGGCATTTCCAGGGCCAGCCAACAAAGCTATTATAGATAAATATTATCAAACTATAATATAAACCCATTTTATCAAACTATAATATAAACCCATTTTATCATATAATCTTACAGAATAATTAAGTCTTTTTAAAAAAAATGAGAGACACATTGAACTAATTCAGCCTCATTTTGCTGAAGCCTGAATTATCTTCAATTCAAATAACTCTTCAAACTGTTATTTAGGGTACTAAAATGTGATGTTTTTCTAATTAATCCAAATTGACAATAAAATTGTTAAACATTCTCTGTTTAATAATGTGCTACTGTAGCTAATAGTTTGCTACAGTTAAATAAATACTTGTTTGAAAATCTGCAATGTTAATGCCAATTCTAAATGCTACAATTAGAGAGCCAGCCTGAGGAAAAAGCAAATAACCACAAAATTATCCAAACAGAGGCACAGCAAAATAGTAGTGTACCTTCTTCTTATAAATCCAGTTTAGAGCATTATTATGATGAGACTTGTAACTGCTAATTTAAGAGAAAGAGACAAAAATATTAAAGACTTTTAATTTTATCTTATTACTTAATTTCTGCCTGTAGGTAAACAAAATGACCAACAGAGGGTGCCAATCAACCATTTTGTTGCTCAAAAATCTGTATTTAAAATTGCTAAGTATAGATTATCCTATTTTATATTTTTCAATACCGGAATTTAAAATAGAATTTATTTGCCAAAATTAACAAGGTTTAATGAGAAATTGAACAATTATGAAAGTATTTTATATTTTCTTCATGAAGTATTAAGAGAATTCTAACTGGGATTCTATTATTTGGAAGCAGGTTATAAAATCCTTAAACTCATACAAATGGGTGAAAACTCAGACATTCAGAAGAGCTTAATGTGGAATTTTAAACATCTTAAGTTATGTAGTATAAAATTAATAACTTCATAAGTATCTTAAATTGGGAAGATGAGGTTTCTATTTTAAACTCTGACATAACAGACTCAACAGACATAAAATAATATAAAGTTTAAAAAATAAAATCAGCTCTGTCTTTGATATACCATGTTCTAATGCCAGGAGTACACAATTCTCATTTGCTATCTATACTTCCTCTTTTTTCAGTTTATTAGTATTTAAGCAATATATTAGGCAACTGGATTATAAGAAACTGTTTAGTGTGGCATTATTAAAAGCACAATTATGTTGAATGATATACATAATTAGGCGCTACAAATTACTTTGACTAATAGCATTTTTATAAAACCAAATAAAGTATTTCAGAAGTTAAGACAAGAAATACATTGGCAGGTTGGGAAAGGAGGGAATATTATTACTTGAATGTACACTCTATAAGCATAGGGATTTTTTCATCTATGTTGTTCACTGCTGAATCACTAGTACCTGGTATACAGCTCAGTATATTGTAAGATACTCAACAAAAATTTAGTGAATACTGAATGAAGTGAAATATATGTGGCCACTGAAAGAAGGAAGGAGTATTTAGTAGATTCAGTCTAAATCTTAGGTCTGATTCCTACCATCAAAAACTAGTTATGCTAAAGAGTTGCTGTTAATCTCTTAGCCTCAGCATCATCATATGTAAAATAGGAGAAATATCTACTTACCACATAGGTACTGAATGAAGTAATATTTTAAATATATTCTATGTCATTCTTAGAAATGTCACACAAACAAGGATTAGTTTGTATTTATTTTCTTGGTCTCAATATTTAACTTGAAGCTTAGGTGGAAGAGGCATTAAAACATTTGTTAAAGTAATCAGAGTATGACTTCCCAGCTCCTGTAAGATAATGGTGGCTAAATCTGAATTTCTTCAGGTATCTTACAAAAGCTTTTATATCAACAGGAAAGCAAATAAAATCACCTATAGCCCATACGTCACAGCATAACTAGAAAACAGAGACTACAACAATGTTCTATTTACATATAAGTGGAGAAATTGACAACTGAAACCATCAAAGTCAACTCCTGGAGTACCCACTGCAAAACACAAAACCAACTTGTGATCTCTCCTAGAAGAAAAGACAATGGATACAAGACCTGAATGATACCTTATCCCTGATTCCTATAGATAGTTGTAAGGGACTGCTAAAGAATTCTTGTTCAGAAGTTATTAGACTTATGGAAAGACAGACACACAATGAAAGAGGTATCCTTTCAAGGTATGCCCATGAAGAAAAAAGCAGCAGCAGCAGCAGTACCCTCAGAAGAAGAAGAAAGCAACTGAAGTTAAAAGCCTTAAAAAACAAAATAATATTTTTTAAAAAATCAGGAAACCAACTAACCAACATCTCAAAGGCATCATTTATTAAAGAAACTGCTCTTTGGAGTGCCAATAATTGAAAATACTGTTAGACAAACAAACAAACAAAAAATAAGTAAGCTCCTCTACCCACCCATTATCAGTTGGTCCGGGAAAACTCTATATCCTGCATACTTAACTAGGGATCAAAGAAAAAGGACCTAAACTTCCATAGAAAGCTACTATAAAACAAAAGTAGGAGGAGTCAAAATGCTACAGCTGATAAAAATATGCCTATCAACCACTCTCCAAAAAAATAAAGGAACAAAAACACAATATTCCAAAATGAATTAAGAGCAGTTAAATAAGCTATTACTAATAAGAAAGAAGTGAGGAATCTGAAATCTTTAGATCTCAGACTAGTAAGGGACAAACAATAGGTAAATATGAAAAAAAAAAAAAGAGAGAGAGAAAGAGGTAAGAAAAAAGAAACTGTAAAAAATAAAACAAAATCATTTCTGAAATGATGAGTAAAATACAAAGTGCCAAGGATGAAGACATAAAATTAAAAATATGTTAAGAGAAACAGTGGGTGAGAATGAAAGAGTCAAAAGACAAAAAAATGATATAAAAACTTTAAAAACATCAAAGAGAAAGTGATAGACATAGAAGACAGGCAAAGAAGAGCCAACTTATGTGTAATTGGCATCCTTAGATAATAAAAACAAAGTTAATGAGACACTTAATGCCTTATTCTAGAGGCTTTAACTCCAGGAAAACTGTCTTAAAATAAATGGACTGAATCTACATATTGAAAGAGTCCTAAGTGAGCCAAAATGCTCATCCTTTAAACCTACCCCAATAAAATTATCAGACTTTCTGCCTCTAGACAAAAAGGACTAAGTCATTTACAAGGGAAAGAAAATTAGACATTAGAATTTTTGATAAGACAACAGGGGAGTGAGGTTTTTAAGAAACTCCAGGGAAGAAAACATTGACCAAGGATTTTGCATACAGCCAACCTGTGCTTTTGAAGTTCAAACACTAAAGGAAAGCATTTTAAACATAAAAGAATGTGAAGAAAGCTATACTCACATTGAGAAATCTACTAGATGATTTTAGAAACTACAACAAAAGGAAAGTTAGTGAACATTATACATATTTAATAGTAGATCAAAGACTAAAACAAAGGTAAGACACAATTACAAGATTAGCATGTATATATTAACTACTCAACCAAAGACGAACAAAGCTTAGAAAATAATAGTAATACTAAACCAAAACAAAATAGAAAGATAGAGAAGGAAAAAATGGAAAAATAAGTTCACTGATCTCCCCACAGATGATAAATGAAAGGAAATGATTTCATTTAAAGTAGAAAAACAAAATAGTAAAAGCCTAAGTCAGGGGAAAAAAGAGCTAAAGTCATTATGAAGTTACCAGTACGTAGGCTTTGTTTTTTTTGTTTTTTTTTTTTTAAAGGTTTTATTTATTTATTTGCCAGAGAGAGAGAGAGCACAGGCAGGCAGAGTGGCAGCAGAGGCAGAGGGAGAAGCAGGCTCCCCACCGAGCAAGGAGCCCGATGTGGGACTCGATCCCAGGATGTTGGGATCATGACCTGAGCTGAAGGCAGCTGCTTAACCAACTGAGCCACCCAGGCATCCCAGGATTTTGTTTTGTTTTGTTTTGTTTTGTTTTAATATAAAGTTCCAATAACTACCATAACCAATAAAACTCATCTTAAATTAAAAAAAAAAAAATTAAAAAGAGCAGAGAAGATAGACCAAACACTAAAAGACAAAGCACAATTATAAATACATAAGTTAACATAACATAAAAGAATATGACAAAGCTAAAAATCAATTACATCAGTAATATAAATGGAAATAGGCTTAGCACCCCCCCCCCCACCAAAGGATTTTCAGATAAGCTCATAATGTAAAATCTGACTCTGGGCTGAACACAGGAAACACACCTCCTACAAAGTGATTCATAAAGGTTAAAATAAAAGAGATGCACAAAGATAAACAAAACAAATGCAAACACTAAGAATGCCTGGGGTTATGATCTTGTTAACAGGCAACTCCAGAATTCAAGTCTAAAAAAGCCACTATGAAACAACAGCAATAAAAGGACATTTATAATACTAAAGACCACAACTGACAACAAGTATGAAATTAAGTGCAAAGATATCAAATGTTTCATAAAACAGAAAGTATCAGATATACAAGCGGTAAGACAGAAAATCTTTTTTTTTCTTAAGATTTTTATTTATTTATTTGACAGACAGAGATCACAAGCAGGCAGACAGGCAGGCAGAGCAGAGAGCCCGATGCGGAGCTCCATCTCAGGACCCTGAGATCATGACCTGAGCCGAAGACAGAGGTTTTAACCCACTGAGCCACCCAGGTGTCCCAAGACAGAAAAATCTTAATAACAAATATCTCAACCTACAGTCCAAGACAGTTAAAGTGGTCTTCAATAAGCAAGGCCATAGAAGACTATGCTTTTTTAAGATCTTATTTATTTATTTGAAAGAGAGAGAGACTGAGGGATAGAGAGCGCACAGCTTGGGGAGAGGTAGAGGGAGAAAGAGAAGCGGACTTCCTGAGAGCAGGGAGCCCCATGTGCGGCTAGATCATCTCCCAGGACACTGAGATCATGACTTGAACCCAAGGCAGATGCTTAACCAACTGAGCCTCCCAGGAATCCCTATAGAATACTTTAAAAACAATTAATAACATAGATCTTTGAACACATGTATTAAATTTTGTATTATGGTAAAAAGAAATATAACTTTAAAAGCCCATGAAAGTTATGAAAATTGACTATATTAAGAGATTACAAAATATTCCTTAAAATATAAAAAATAAAAATCGGTTTGATCAAGATATAAAATGAATTCCTCTTTTGGTAACGTCCAAGTATCTCATATTAGAAAAACCCTACCTCTCCCTCTTCTGTTTCCCACAGAAAACAATATAAAATCTGGGAAAACTACTTAAAAAACAACTACCTAAAAAGACTAGCAGGCAACCAAAGGAGAAAAGAAATTAGAGAAAACTCAACACTACAAGGGAGTGGCACCATGATACATTCATACAGGGGAATACTACTGATCAATAAAAAGGAGCAAATCACTAGTCACATAATGAATCTTAAAAGTATTATGCTGAAGGAAGAAGCAGAGTACATACTAGCAAGTCCATTTATATTAAGTTCTAGAACAGGCAAAACCTATGGTGGAAAAAAAATCAGTTAACAATGCTTGCCTTGGAGAGTGGGGGACAAAGGTAGGTACTACTAATTGAGAGCTGGAGAAAAAGAAACAGGATGTATCCAAGAAGTACAAAGAAAAAGGCAAATTCAAAATGAAACAATAGATGACTCTGTTTATGAAACTAGTAACTGTTGAGAAAGGAAAAAAAATAAGTAATTTTTAATCATGGTCTCCCGTTTTTATCCACAGGAATGTATACATGCTGGCATGTACATAGACGCACACAAAGAACTTTCTTTGAAGTGCATCACAAATAATAAGATGAATTGATGGATGAAAAGAAGAATGAATTTAGAATAAAACAAATGTAGTTAAAGTATTAATTGTAGAATCTAGGTGGTGGATATATGAGTTTTCACTGTACAATTCTTTCAACATTCTTGTATGTTGGAAAATCTCATAATTTCCATATGTTGGGAAAGAACAGCAAAGAAATGCTGAACTTGCCTAGCTGGGTTTTCTGTCAGTAATCATATTAATATTAAAATTATGAAACTACTTTATATAATCATATTATTAAACAAATAAGGAAGTAGATTACTGTTATTAGGAATTAAGTTTTTCAGAATGAGAAAAATGATAAATACAAAATAATTTAAGAAAACAAAAACCTACAAATATCAATGTAAACACCTAACTTTTTAAAAAAATCTCTCCCACAGCTATGTCTACTAAAAAGGTCTAAAAGCAATGATCTCAAGTAACAATGGGAACACCCAGTGCCCAGATCTTGATTTCAAAATACCATTCACTATTAAAGGGAACCAGGACTCTAGTACTACATCACCCTTAACTGAATTCTGGTCTGGGAAAAAACACTGCAAAGGATTTTCTTTTTACAACTAGCTGAAAGTGAATTCAGACTGAGTATTAGATGACTACTATGGAATTATTGTTAATTTTTTACATATGATCATTACATTTTGGCTATGTAGCAGATTATTTGCTTTTAGAACCATTGAGATGTACATGCCATGTTGACTGCAAATTATTTTTAAATGGATCAATACAAAAAAAGAAAAATGTATATGTATGCATGTCTATATTTGTACATATAATACAAAAACAGAAGAGAGAATAGATGAACCTATATAGTGAACTACCAACTGATCCATCTAGGTAGAGAATATACTACTTTACAATTTTTATCATACTGTTCTTACTACTTTTTTACATATGAAATTTCATATTAAAAAGTTGACTAAAAAACCTGAACAAAGTAAGGAATAATACTCGACAAACATGGCAAGCATAGAGGCCAATGAAAGTCAGAACTTAAGAACAGGCATGAATGTGACAAAAAGAATGCTGGGAAGTTTAAAAAGAGGTTTGTAGGGACACCTGGGTGACTCAGTTGGTTAGTCAGCTGCCTTCGGCTCAGGTCACGATTCCAGTGTCCTGGGATCGAGTCCCACATCAGGCTCCTTGCTCAGTGGGAAGCCTGCTTCTCCCTCTGCCTCTGCCTGCCATTCTGTCTGCCTGTGCTCGCTTGCTCTCCCTCTCTCTCTCTGACAAATAATATCTTAAAAAAAAAAAAAAAAGAGGTTTGTACCTCTCAGTTTGCGGGACACCTTAGCACAATTATCTGGCACCTAGAAGGCTGTCAGTTAACACCCAGTAACTTCCTACAGGGGTGAGGAGTCCTCAAATTTTGGGCTCATCTGGGTTCATGTCCTAGCCACGTACTCACTGTGTGTCCTTTGAAACAGTTATCTAATATTGCAAAGTCCCATTTGACTACTCTTTAATAGAGGTTTATAGCTCTCCCAGTGTATAACATGATATTTGTGCACACCTTAACAAAATATGTGGCACCTGGAAATCTGTCAGTTAACAACAAGTTCCTGAATCTTGTTTCTCCCTTGCTTTTCAACTTCAGCTTCGTCTTGAGCCTCAACCAAACACATCTTGTCACTACTCTTAAATAATTCATTATCCTCTTTCACCCTGAGCTTTTATTTTGCTATTTTTCTTTCTTGGAATGCTGCTTTCCTCTCACTCACCCAACCAAACTCTATCCATCCTCCAAAATCTAGAAGATTCAGATTTTATTCTTTCATCAGATCTTCCTCAAGTTTGCCATTTCATACTGACTTAATTCTTCTTTGACAAAGCCTAGCTGCATTAATTTTTTTATATTTTATAATAAAATTTTAGAGAAGGTAGACTAAACTAGATTAGAGGTAGGCGGTAGACTCATTAAAACGCCATTTTAACTATGGTAGCCATGTAAAAAATGAAGCATTTTTCTACCTGAAAGACTATCAAAACTAAGCTAAGGAAAAGAACTCTGAGCCTCTAAAGGTTAAATATTTGACTGCTGAACATACAAATGTTCTCATATTTTGACAAATTCTGTTCTTTGAATTTGTATACACCAACACAGTACTTAATAATGTTGTACAAGTACTAGTCAGTAAATATTTGACCAACTAATCAAATGGCATAATTTCCATAAGTTAATTCCAGAAACTGAAAAACCATCGTAAGACTCTCCTTACTATCTAGATCATTTTTATGAAATTTCCAGTTATATTTGATAGTGACATCAGGTTACATCTGCACCAAACAAAGTGGAATTGTAAATAAAAGAATTCATAGAGAACATTCAGATTTCTTTAAAGAAATAATTTTATAATTAAGGGAGACAATTTTTATAGGAATTATGATCAAATATAAATATGCATGTATAGCAGCAAAGCTATTTTCATCTAATGAAGATAATCCCTAAAGAAACTGAAAATCATACACATTTCCAGTTGAGTCAAATATTTCTTCCTATCTTTCTTCTATCACTTCAATAAGGATTAAGTTTATTTAACATTTTTATAAATCAGTAACTTTAGAAAAGTCATACTACCAAATTAAGAAAATGGTCAATTCACAATTCACTAAAAATATGTACAGAACATAAATGTGGAGGACACTGATATCCAGAAGAGTATTTCCTGCAATGTGAGAGATGATATAATAGCAAGTGTTTAGTCCCACCCTGTACTTAAACCAGTGCTTCTTAAACCATTCCACTGAAACGGCTCTCTCCGGACAAAAAGTCCTTAAAAAGGAATGGCGGAGCACATACAGCTCTGTGAACAGAATAATGCAAATTATACCACAGTTCCTAATTTCTCATGTTTTATCTTAAAAACTCATGGATATAAAGAAGATATGCCATATTTATCCTATGGCTTTGTATATATCCTGAGACATATTTATGTACTCTCAGTGATTTATGTGATCCAGTTTTGAAAGGCACTGACTTAAACCAAGGTATGTCCATCTGAAAAAATGTTTTCTTAAATTACGACGTAAGAATAATTTCATCTTATAATGTCAGGGATAAAAAATAATGAAAATTATTTCACATTTGTTATAATAATAATTATATAAAAAGTATCAGATTGGGTTTTTAATATAACCTTAATTTTCAAAATGTAAATATTATCTTGCCAACTGTAATAAAGGAACTGAGGTGGTCCAAAAGCAGTACAGCAAATATTAGTGACTTTGTCCACAAGTGTTTATTGTATCATCATCTCATCAACATTTCATTTTTATAAAAATCTCTTTCTGTAACCTGTGTTTTTTATCTTATTTTTCAAGCATTTAATGGAGGTACCCTGTGAACAGCACAATGGCCATTACGGTATAAAAAGAAATTCTTCACTAGTGCTAGAGCTTTAAGACTGATCAGCAATGGGTGACGTAAGACCATTTACATTAGAAAAGAAATCAAATTTAAGTCCATTCTTAGATTCAAGAAGAGTTGGCATTGTAAATGGGATAGAATGTAAATTTCATACACAAATCCTAGACCTGATCCAAAATGGAAACAGAGTAACCAAGAGAACAAGGACCAGAAGATATTTAGCAAATCCTAAGCAACCTCTCGGTTAGTTTCTGTCACTGGCCAGTGACATGTCCTTGGGTAAATTGTTTGCCTCTTGAGGACTTATATTCACCATATGAAAGGAGTGTGCATTTCAATTTTTACACCTAAGCTTCCATTACTCTCAGCTAACACCTCTTTATTAGCATTTTTAAGCAACTTTTTAAAAAAATTCACATTTCTATATACTCAGCTATCAGTCTTGGTCCTTTTTCTAAAAAAAAGATTTAGTCATTTATCATTTGGGAGAGAGATAAAGATGGGGGAGGCAGAAAGAGAGGGAGAGAATCTCAAGCAGACTTCCACTGAGTGTGGAGCCTAAGGCAATGCTCATTCTCACAACCTTGAGATCCTGATCGGAACTGAAATCAAGAGTCAGAGGCTTAACCAACTAAGCCTCCCAGGAGCTCCAGTCTTCGTCCTTTTTAAAATATTCTCTCAGCTCTTGCTTCTTAACCATTTCACTTCATAATCTGGGACACAGTAAAACTGCCAAGGGAAAACTGCTACTATAATATTAATTTTATTCGGAGTTCTACTGACAAAATACACCAAAATACATCAAAATACTTTGTACCAAAGTACTTTGACAAAATACACCAAAATACTTTGGTGTATTTATTTTTTAAAAGCTTTGATGATTTGACATTTGACATTAAAATTAAATTATATTGTGTTCTTATTCAAATACTTGAGTATATTAAAAGCCATAGGAAAAATATGCTACTAACCATCTTCCAGTCTGATTTGCAATCTGTTCTTCTAATTTCTGTAGCTCCGATGTGTATGCCATTATTCGAGCATTGCATACCATGAGATTCTTAACTGCATGCAAGATCTGGTCTTTCTGAGTGCTCAGAGAAAGGAGTTTCCATATTCCTTCTCGCATTCGAATTTCTAAATCTATTTTTTCTTGAATGCTGCAATCCTTTAAAAAAGAGAGAGAGAAAAGTATTCTTGAAAGATAGCAAAAATTCAGAATTATAATATTTCTTTTTACCCCAATAGATGGAAAACATACTAGACATCATTTTAATGTTGTAACATATTGGGAAAGTGACAAACTTTTAATGTATAATAGCACAAATTATATAGCTATTGATAATGCTCTTTGCAAAACCTTTATTTTATTAGGAAGTTTTTACAATCTAGTAGAGAAACAGAACAGAAATGGGGGTGAGAAACATTACATATTCTTAGCATAATTTCACAAGTTTGAATAATGTCTCCCAAATACTCCTGTCCTCCTAGAACTGCAGAATGTGACCTTATTCGGATATACAGTTTTACGAATGTAATTAGTTAAGATGAAGTCAAACTGTAATAGTATGAACCCAAACCCAATGACTGGTGTCCTTATAGGAAACCCACATGAAGAAAAGAGACATTCTCAGAGAGATTACACGCAAAGACTAAAGCAGAGATGGGAGTAATGAGTCTACAAGCAAAGGACCACCAGGCAACAAAAGGAAGCTGGAAAGGGCAAGAGAAAAATTCTTCCCACAGCCCTTAGCAGGAATATGGGCCTGTAGGTGGGTACCTTGATTTCATACTTCCGGACCCCAGAACAATGAGAGAATAAATTTCTACTGTCTAAAGCCACCCAGTTTGGGTCATTTGTTAAAGAATAACCTCAGGAAACGAATACAATAATACAGTAACTAATGTAAACATTATAGCATATGCACATATTATATATGTTGTATTGTGGGATGGAAAGATATGGTTGATGACACTGAATTAACCAAGGTAAGATTTTCTAAAGGAGAAGATGCTGGAAAAGGGACTAAGTTTTAGTGGCTATGGTAAGCAATGTAAATAAAATCTCAGAAGCAAGAGTGAAAGCACTGTGTCCAGAAAATGTCAGAAGCTTTTAGCTATTGGATGGAACAGAGATTTAGAATAGATTTTTGGATATGTTTACTTTAGTTTTTTTTTTTAAAGATTTTATTTATTTGAGAGAGAGAGAGAGACAGATAGTGACAGAGAAAACAGGAGCAGGGAGGAGAGGGAGAAGCAGGCTCCCTACTGAGCAGGGAGCACCAATGTGGGACTTAATCCCAGTACTCTGGGATTATGACCAGAGCTGAAGGCAGAGGACTTAATTGACTCAGCCACCCAGGCGCCCTGTTTACTTTAGTTTTAAGAGTCATCATGAAACTACTATATCACTTTAGTTCTGAAAGTCTTTTATTCCATACAATTATCATGTAATGGCCTGGTTCTATACACAATTTATACATGTAACATTAAAATTCTATAAACTCCAACATATTATTTTGATTTAATTCACAGTGGCTTTTAAAAAAAATTATAAATCATTGGATACTCTTTAACTATACTATCAACATAATAATGGTCCAGTATGTCTATTTCTAAAAGTAGAAGTCTTGGCTTCTGCGGTAAAAAATAAATGTTATAATTTACCTTTTAATTGGATCAAAATCTGTATCAAAAATGTAAATGGAATATAATAACGGAAGTTCCAGATATTCAAAAGACAATCTTTTCAAAAGAAAACTAAAAGTCAGGAGAGCAAGTCTATGAAAAGTACCCTAAAAGAGAAGCTGTAGCAGATGACTTGTCTATCCAAATCAGTCAAATGCACTATTTGCATGCAGAAGAACAGATCTGTTTAATTACTTTATGTAATTACATCATGTAATTACCACATAAAAACCTTCTCCAGTAGTAGAACTCAAAACTGGTATATTATATAAATGTAGTCATTTGCTGGTTTTCGTTCTTTACACATAGCTGAATTTCAACAATTCTGTTTCATCTTTTTATGACTTTGTCAGTCTTGAAGTAAATTCTTCTTTAATGTAATTAATAATTAATTATAAGAATTATCCATGTGACCCATATGTCTATAGAGATAAGCTCTGGCAGGCTGGTTAGTATTGGAGAGTTTATGCAGGGAACAACGTGAAGCCAGGATGAATAGCTTTACCCTACAACTCAAATACAAACAAATACCATCTGCTACCATTAAATTCAATTTTGCTTTTTAATAGTGTGAGGCAGCCAGCTGAACCAGCAGAACAGTTCTTAAAGCTGGCTGCATATTAGAATCACCTCTAATAGGGGAAGGGCCTTATAAAAGTACCTAAGTTAAGACTCACCCACCAAAAAACAATTAGACTCTCTGGAGGTGGAGCCCGAGTTTTTGTTGCTGCTGTTTTTCTGTTTTTTCTTTGAAGTTCCTCTGGTGATTCAATGTACAGCCAGGGTAAAGACCCACTGCGGCAGTACTTGAAATTCCATAGCAATCTGGAGAGTTGCAACAACCTTAAGGAACCAGTAGGTGGCCACAAACACGTTAAAGAATCAGTTTGGGCTTCTAGGGTTTCCATCTTATAAATCAAGATGGTCTTCTCTTCATCACTTAATAAAGACTATAAAATTATAGAGGCTTGGGAAATAGTGCAGAAATGAAATGCAAAGTTAGGGCTTCTTTTTTAAATCACCTTATTTGTAAGGTTAAATAATCATTAAGGAAATGATATGTATCTAATAAATTAACATTAAAAATCTATCCTTTAGAGCAGGGATCAGCAAACTATTGCCCAGTCAATGCTAGTCTTTTTGTAGATAAACTTGTACTGGGGCACAGTCACGACCATTTGTATTATCTAAGGCTACTTTCAAGTACCATGGCAGAGTTGAGTAGTTTCAACTAAGACCATGTGGCTCACTCACAAAGCTGAAAATATTTACCTACCTTGTTCTTTTACAGAAAAAGTTCACTGATCCCTAACCCAGCCAAATTAACATTCATAGTAAACTAGTTTACCTCCCCTATTCTACAGTGAGCGAATGTGGATCTGGGAGGGCTGACATAAGTGAGATGAATTAAGAGTATGTACACTTTAGAATGTACTGGTGTTTAAAAAAAAAAAAAAAAGCTATGGTGTTACTAGTTTTGTGGTCTCCGCAACTTTAGTATACATCTATACTTCACACACAGAAAAAAACTCTCTGGTTAAGTGATATTACTCTAGCCAAGAAAGTCTTTATGGAGTCAAAGAACTTAATTTTAGTTAGTAAGGGGTACAAAGTGCTCCTGGGGTAATAGTTGATGTTATCCACAGTGAGAACAATGATCTTGTAATGAGGGCACAGACTGAGCCCCAAAGTGTAACAGGATGGAGATTAAATCCCTATTGCTGCTGCCTCAACCATAATAGCAGAGTCAAGACTGAGTAGGACCCAAGACAAAAGCGTATACCCATCCTTCTTAGAAATGTCAGAAAGCAAGTCTCCAGAAAGAGCGAAGAATGGGGGAAAAGCCTTCCTTTTGCCATTTCTTCTTCAATTTTCTAAACAAGAGTTTCCTTGTAATCAAGTCAAATGAAGCTTATGGCACTGTCCTGATCATGTAAGTATCTAAAGTCAGACTGATAAAAATAAATGGACAGACCAAGGCTAAAAATGAAACAGGAAAAGGTCTTAAAAGTGCAAATCTAGATTACGTAGAAAACAGAAAGATACTAGTTTTGAGGAGCTAGAAGGGGAGAAAGGAAGTCCAAAGAAAATGGCCTTAGTGTTGAAATTAAGCACAGACTTTTTAAAAAAAAAATGAAGTTGGGCTGCTAATAAGACAACTGTAGTAATCCAGATAGAAATTATTACCTACATAATGGTACTAAGAGACCATGATGAAAAGGACTGCAAATGAGTATTTACAGCATATATCCTTCTTCTAAAAGATACTGCATGTTATTTTAAGAATTGTTTATGTAGAGAAAAAAATCTGGGAATTGTTAATAGTGGTCATTCTAGGAAATGGCATTAGAGAAAGAATTCTTAAATTCGTATTTCTATATACATTTACTTTGGTGAAATGACATAATGAGATCGGGAAACTGAAGAACTCTATTAAAATCTGTCTTTTGCTTTTTTTCCTGCTTCTATTCTTGCTAGGACTTGACCCACACCCCACTTTACACATGCCTTATAATGCAAATAGTGTATGTCCTCCTTGTAAGGGTCAAGGAGTTCAAGATTTCTCTAGAACAGATAACATCCAAGAAAGAACCAGATGAGAATGACTGGAGGAATCTACCATATGTGTATTCCAGACCACCAGCACTAGACATCTTGACGCCAAGACCCCCCTCAGCTCCTCCACCCGGGCTCCAAGCAATAACACTTGGGTCCTCGTCCTTGTTCTAACTGGTTCCTGGTTGCCTGAGAGGACACATACACCACACCGTTATCCTCAATAAAAATCCCCAGACCCCAAACTAAGACAAGACTCATGCTCCTTTTCTGAGTTTCCTGAGCATTCATCCATATCTGCTCTCTATCTTCAATAAACTCTTTAACCTCTTATGGGCTCAGATGAGATTTCCATCCTGCAAGAAGTTAAGGACATTCTTAGCTAGTCCTATGGGACCCCATTCTGGGTCCTCTGATCCAGCCTGCTGGCACCAATAGCATTACATCTTAATCTTATTTTTCTAAAGTTTAAATATTTGTAAGAAAATCTAGGTGGCTGCCCCAACATCTCAGATGAATGGGAAAAGAGATGGTAAGAAAACAGTTTTCTCTCAAGTATATTCTGAGTGTTAGGTAATATCCTAAGTATTTTAAAGAGGTTCTCAACTCATAGTAACTTTCCAAGATAAGCATCTTACCCATTTTACAACTGTGAAAACTAAGGACTTAGAAAAGACAGATAAGTTATTCAAAGTTGTATAACAAGCAGAGTTGGATTTGACCTTAATCTGACTCCATAGCCAATACTGTGTGTACTCACAGGTGACTCCAAGGTTTGAACAGAGGTGTTTCACTAGTATTTGACCACCCAGGAATTTTTGCCTAATAGATGGCAGGTTCATTAATATCAAAGGAAAAACAGCAAATAAAAATTCAGTTAGTCAAACATAAAATTCTCTTACTGACCCTCAATATTAGGTTGAAACCTATTACTATTTTGCAATTTTTATTCAAGATCCTAACAAGGAATTCCACAACTCTTATTATTTGCTTTTCTTGCTGCCTAAGAAATCATTAAATACTGTACCTTCTCACATGAAAATAATCCAGCCCTTGTGTATAATTATTTATTTTCATTCCACGTAGCTAAACTTCTTTCATGACCTTATCCTCTTCTTTCGTATAATTCCTAAATATTACTGCTGCACACAACTAAATAAATATACTCAAACCACTATACAAACACCTATGCAACGCACACAAGAACTTCCACAGATTGCCAGTTCACTAGCAATCAAGATTTTGTTAACAATCGGGACAGCCAAAGTACATAAAGGAAAGGACAGAAAAGAAGTATTTTACATTAAAATGTTTGAAATTTTGAAAATGCTGGCATAAAACAGCATTACTAATAAAGGAGTTGGACTTTTCTGCATAATGATTCTTAATGTCTTGCTTTATTTTTCTCAGTATTATTGAAGATTTACTAACGATGTTGTATCGACTGAGGTTTCTAACAAAGAATAATTTTCTAAGGAAAGGCTTTGCCAGGGTTCTAAGCAAAGACGATATAAAATTCCTCATAGTCTGCCAATTTTGACCTACAAAACTGGTATTTTCATACAGTTTAGTCTATCTCGGAATTAAGGAAAATAAGACAGAAATTAAAATAGAAGTGAAGCTCCAGCTTAAAGATCAGTTTTCTTTTAAGACTCTAAAATTATGGTTAAGCGGAAAACAACATTTTAATAACTGGTTTCCCTAAGGAAAAAAAAAAATGCTGCTCTCTATGAAGTAAAAAGGTTTCTAACCCCCCCCCCCTTTACATGGCGAAAGAGCAATCTATCCAACATCTTTCTTATCCAATGCAAAAGGGATCCACTTTCAATTTTCTAAAGTTCCAAGGGTGCAGTCCCCCCCCCCACCACCACCACCCTGCCCCTCTAGTTTCTGTCGTGCGCAGACAGCGGTCCAGTACTTGTGCTGCCGTCAAATCAAGCGATAAGCAAACTGTCCTCCCCGGGCCTCGGGTGGGCTTCTTGGAAATCCCGGAACCTGCATCTCCCCAGCATCACCTACGCTTGGGCGGGGTGGGGGGGAAGAGGGGTTCCAACGCTGCACGGTGCCGGGAAGCAGCGGGCAGGTGCGCCCGGAAACGCACGGCGGAGCTCTGGCATCGCTTCCCCACTGGGGTCTGTCTGTTCCATGAGAAACCGGGGGCCGTGGGGAATGCGGAGATTTCTAAGCTCCCTTGGAGCCTCAAACGTGCGGTCTCCCAGTCCTTCCTTTTGTTTCTGGTCACCGCTGGATAGGAGACGCGGCCTGGGGTTTTCTCGACGCCGAGGCACAACGGTGGCGTGAAGACCTGAAGCCGGGCCCTTCGTCACTCACCTGCTGGGCAGGAAGGCCCGCCAGGCGGAGCTCGGGACCCCTCGCGGTCTGTCCCTCCATCTCCCGCGTCACAGCCCGGGCCGCCGCCACTCCTCCAAAGGTAAGATTTGAAAATCCCGCCGCTCGCCTGAGCCGCGGAGGACGCCAACCGCCGTCCCGGCTGTACCAAGTCCGGCCGCAGGGGGAGGGGCGCGGGGGGCGTCCCGCCGGAGGGCGCACGCGCAGTGGGAGCGCCCCGCGTCGGGGCCTCCAGAGTGGGGAGCCGGCGGAGAGCCGAGCTCGCACAGCCCGCGGAGAAGTGGGGCGCGGACCGCCGACTTAAGGCCATGACTGGAGTGTGGGCGGGCCTGGGGCGCGAGTGGGCAGGGCCGAGGGTAGAGCGTTGGCTATGGAGCTCACCTGGCCCGGCTCAGGGTTTCTGCTGCTGGTGGTCGAGGCAAGCCTTTGGTGCTGAATGCATTTTCCCTGCATCCCCGGTGCAGGCTCTTCCTCCAGGGCACTTGCGCTGGCTGCAGTCCCTGCGTTCTTACGAACGACTCGGGGACACACAGTATCACTGGGAGCCTATGGTGTCATTCCCAGAGAACCAAGGGACACTGCTCCCAGCGCTCACACAGCACAGGGTCACTTAGAGACCACGGCCCTGTTAACCCGGCTAGTGGGATACCGTGGCATTTCACAAGGTCTTTTCTTTTGTCCCCGGTGTTTCTTTGTAATTCCATATACCCCCACCACACACGCCCAAGTAGTGTGTTCTTCTTGCAAAGACTTCGTTCCTGAAAGTAGTTTATTCTTTTCTTGCAAAATACTTTTCATTACTCCTTCCCCACCAGCATCCAAGCGAACGATGTATTTTCCCAGAGCCCCATTTTTTTGCTGTCCCTAAAGACCAACACAAAGCTCTTTTTTCTTTTTCTTTTCTTTTCTTTTTTTTTTTTTAAAGATTTTATATTAAAGAGAGTGAAAGAGAGAGAGAGAGCGCCCAAGCTGGGGGGTGGGGGGAGAATCAAAGGGAGAGAGAGAAGCCGACTTCCCTCTGAGCAGGGAGCTCTTCATGGGCTCAATCTGGGGATTCTGATCTGGGGTCTCCCGGATCATGACCTTCAGCAAGAGGCTGAAGACTCCCAGGTACCCCCAGTGCAAAGACTCTTTAAAGAGTCTTATTATTAATCATAATGGGAAAGTATGGAGTCTTTAAAAGTAAAAATTGGAGTGCTAAAGATCTCAAGCCCTTGTAAGATCCTTATGAATATATTGTTTTGGCCTATCCTGACTTACCCTTGAAAAGGCAATAGGACTCCTCTTTGACTTCTGACAGTTTTTTCTCCTAAGTACAAAATCAACCAGATCAACTCTCACACCATCACCTCATAGAAGGCCTTGGGCACTTTTCCTTCCGTGAACTGGATAAAAATATTTTTTTATTTGCCTAAGACATTCCCTGTTTGGATTTGCTGTCCCAGTGTCCCAAGAATCTTGCACTTGTCCAAAGTGAGTAATAAATTGTATGGTCACATAATCCACAAGGCTCTTTTTAAGCAGTTGGTTTAAAGACTTACTTCTGAAAATATGGAGAGTGCCTGTCCTCTCAAATAGGTAATTGCCTCTTTGAGGCCCTCTGGAATAGATGATACTCGAAGCTTCCCAGCTAGGAATGACCATCCCCTTACATTAGGAATGCATGGGTCATTAGGAATGACCCATATCCTTACACACAACTATAAAATGTGTACAGCTCAAAATTACCAACACAATGAGTTCACCTCATTCTTTCCAAGCACAGATCTGAATTCCAAAGTCATTAGGTTCCCTTCCCCCAATGCACACCCCTCTCTTATGCTTACCACTTTGTGATATAATTATCCCCTACTCAAAGTGAGCTGCATGAGCCCAGTAGAATACCTGACTCATAAAGGAAATACACAAAGGGAGCTCATCATCAGACATATATTATTTGTCATATAACACAGCTCTCAGACTCCAACCAAAATACTTATAGAAACCATCACTTTATGGAAACAGACAAGCCAACCAGTTTTAAATTGGATACAGATGTAGGAATATGTGATGAGTAAATAATACCTGGAGATGCATTTATTCTTGAAGAAAGAGATCTAGGAAAAGCCATATTTAGTAATTATCTGTGGAATTAACAGTTGTTATTAAAGACCTTTCTCCTCAGAGAAGAAATATTGTAGGCCTATCTTTTTATTATTCATCAAGGGATGTGTCCAGGAAGTACTTAAGTTATAACTATCATATGGTGATTTAAATACCTCCAAGCAGGAATGCTGTTTCCTTATTTACCC
Source organism: Mustela nivalis (assembly GCF_964662115.1). NCBI lineage: Eukaryota > Metazoa > Chordata > Mammalia > Carnivora > Mustelidae > Mustela > Mustela nivalis. Next base: position 124,914,462 of record NC_139021.1, read on the forward strand.
CTAGGTCCTTCTGGTAGTTTCATCAAACATAGTTTTCTCTGGTATATGTGATGCACATTAAAAAAAGAGATGGAGACTACCAAAAGGTTAAAGATTTTACGTGAGTAATTTGGTTAGCTTGAGAAGGAAGGAAGGAAAGAAGGAATTTAAACAACTCCCAGAAAGTAAAAAATGACATTTTACCATTTCACCTGTTTAAAAAATAGCAACTGGGCATTTCGTTTGAGAGCTAACATCCCACCCTCTGCAGGCTCCTGAAGTCAATGGATGCTTACCCAATTGCCCAGTATAAAAGCTTCAGATGAAAGTGAATGATGGGATTACTAGTCTACCAATATTACTTCCTGTGATAAGTTCAACATGTAAGACTAATTACAAGTATTTGTTATCTCTAATATAACAAATAGATAATATTTAAAAATTAATTAATATAAAATCAGTATTTGACATAAGACAGCCAATTTAGATAATACTAATAAATGTTAAAGCACATTTTTTCTTCTCTTAATCCCTGCATTCCTCCTTTTAAATCTCTAAAAGGCCAAAAGAATGGAAAATACTGAAGGGGAAATCAGCTCTCTTACATAATAGACCCATTATATTTAAAAATGTGATTTTTTTTTTGTAAATTTTTCTTTTTTTTTATTAATTTTTTATTTTTTATAAACATATATTTTTATCCCCAGGGGTACAGGTCTGTGAATCACCAGGTTTACACACTTCACAGCACTCACCAAAGCACATACCCTCCCCAATGTCCATAATCCCACCCCCTTCTCCCAAACCCCCTCCCCCCAGCAACCCTCAGTTTGTTTTGTGAGATTAAGAGTCACTTATGGTTTGTCTCCCTCCCAATCCCATCTTGTTTCATTTCTTCCTCTCCTACCCACTTAAGCCCCCATGTTGCATCACCACTTCCTCATATCAGGGAGATCAAAATGTGATTTTTTTTTAAAAAAAATGTGATAACTGTTGTGGTTTCTAATATCCTCCTAGACTCTTGTAAAAAACTCCTATTAAAAAATTATTTGAGGGGCGCCTGGGTGGCTCGGTGGGTTAAGCCGCTGCTTTCGGCTCGGGTCATGATCTCAGGGTCCTGGGATCGAGTCCCGCATTGGGCTCTCTGCTCGGCAGGGAGCCTGCTTCCCTCTCTCTCTCTGCCTGCCTCTCCATCTACTTGTGATTTCTCTCTGTCAAATAAATAAATAAAATCTTTAAAAAAAATTATTTGAGTGCTTCCTTTATTCATCTGTTACCTTGTAGGCGATGCATTTAAAACGAACTTGATAGACTAGAGCTATAGTTTGAATCATATACAGAAAAAAAGAAAAAACTGAAGTAGAGATGCTGAGCAGAGGTGCAGCATTTGCTTAAATGAATAAGCCATAATCTACAAATAGCAGAAGCATCATATAATCATAAGGAGGATATGGAAGACAGAATCTGAGGACTATTAGCTCTATGACCTTGGGCAAGCCACTCTGTGTCCTTATTTATAAAACAAGTATAATAATACCCAGCTCGTTTTTTAAAAGTTGTTGGGAGACTCAGATGAGATAAGATTTGTGAGAGTGCTTTAGAAACTGGTTATCCACACAAGCATGAGACTTTGCTACTATAGGAAAGAAGCATTAGAACCTATGGGCCAGTGTACAGGACCCACAGAACCCTGAGAACTGAATGAGAAAATCTTATGTGAATAGGGCTGGGTATATTCAAAATATACCACCTACTCCCGAAAAATAATTAATACCATGATTATATTATAAAGAACTACAAATCAATAAAAAATCCAAATGGAAAATGGTCAAATGTTATGGTAGGCATATTGTAGGAGATTAAACCCAAGTGGCAAATAAACTGTGAAAAGTTACTCAACTTTATTATGTTTTAAATTGCTAATTCACAGATTAAGTACTGAACAAGATAATATTTTATAGTTACTAGATTGGTAAATATGAAAAAGTTTGATAATACTAAGGACTGGAGAATTTACAGGTGAAAAGGATATTATACACTGGTAGAAGTGATATAAATTTGTGCAATTACTTTGGGAAAAAATCAGAACTATCTTGCAAAGTTAAAAATGTATACACCAAGCCATTCCACTGTTAGGTACATATATCCTTGGGGAACTTCTTACAAATGTGTACAAACAACATGTTTGTAATAGCAAAAATATAAAACAATCCAAACGTTCATTTCACAGCAATGGATTAAAAAAAAAAATTGTGATGGTGTACCTAATGACATATGTCAGTAAAAATGAGTAAACCATAGATACATGTAACATCATGGCTGAATCTTGGAAATATCAAATGAAGGAATCAAGTTGTAGAGGAGTACATAGAATATGTAATTTTTATGAAGCTGAATAAGAGAATCTAAACAATATTTTGTTTAGGAACACATACATGTGATAAAACGCTTATATTTTAAAAGGAAGAGAGTGCCAAGAACAAAACTCAGAATAGTGCTAAGAACAAAACTCAGAATAGTGACTATCTCTGGGAGAAAGGCAAGGGGATGCAAGGGAGACCGAGCATGCAGATACAAAGCTACTAGTAATGTTTTAGTTCTTAAGCTGGATAGTAGGTTCCCGGTTATTTATTTTAGTGTTTACCTAGTAACTTACATATATATTGCATATATTCTTTTGTGTGTCTTCCACATGTCATAATAGAAATCATTCAAAGATATTTGAAATATTCTTGTACAAGATACACAATGGTGATAATGTATGGTCTTTTAAAAGATTCTTACTTGGCAAAATGATATTTTTTTGGCTTCCAAGTTTGACTTACATTTGATTCATTTGCAGTACATTTTAGCATGCGAAAGTGTGAAAGAACCGCTGTAATACGCTGTTGCCTATGCCCAGTGAGAGATGAAAACTGGCCATGTGGGTTGATCTATGAACGCTTAAAAGCCATTGCTTGGGAGCTTGGATGGCTGGTGAGGTAGGTAGATTTTGCAAAGGATGAGAAGTTTGTCAGCAGGTAGGGATGAAGTGAAGTGCAATTTGAGTAGTTACTGTTAATATGACCTGTGTATCACACATAGGCCTAAGGACATTCAAATGACATTAAAATCAGAGGGCTCTCTACTGAGCAAGAAAATCTGCCAGAGGAATTACTTACATGACTTGAATCAGTGGTCTGCAAACAGCGGCACACAAAAAACTTTCCAAAGTTGTATAGGCTTGGGCAGTGTTAAAGGAATCATTGTTAAGATCTTCAGTTTACATTCCCCATCCTAAAATTGATCTATCTAAGTTGCCTGTTGTCTGGGCCTCACATTGATCCCCCTTTGCACAGTCACCTTTTCCCATTTGACAAAAGACATCACTGTCAGCCAGCCCTACTACAGCCTTGCTACTGGGTATAAAAACCATCTGGGGGCAAAGGGACAATTAAATTCATTGGTGTTGCTGTTGTTACAATTCATGAACCAGAGGCTCTGTTGCATACATAGCAGAGGTAGACTTGGTGTTGAGAACTGTCTCATTCTAGCACTAATTTCTGCCCATGGATGCATGAATTATTGGAGGAAAAATAGGGCTCATCTATCTCATTAGGAGATTGATTTCCAGAAAACTTTTACTTTTGATATTTAGTATTGATCTGTTACAATTCATCATACATTTATTTTGTTATTGACTGTATACTACTAACAATTTAAATAATGTAATCCAAATCATTAAATCTTAAAGTTACGTGAAATGTAAAAATGTATTAAATTCCAATTTATACTTATATGCTTGCTGAAGAGAAACATGATAGGATGAGCAATAAAGACCTTGAGCATAAAAATATTTTATGTAAGCAGAAAAGTCTGTGGAGAAAGTGGAATAAAAATAGCAGTTCGAGTAGGAAAAGGAGCAATGTAAAATTTCTGATTTAGAGATAAAGGGATTCAGGTCTTTTCTAAATGGATGATAGTGGCTGAGTATCAAATCTTTAACATTTGAGATACCATTAGACACACTTAGTAAATATAATCACTTAAATTGTACCTTGTAATTATTTTCAATACACCAACAATTATATCCTTTGAAACTATTTAAATATATGCTAAAACATGACAGATGCCCCCTTAAAAATAAATTAAGAGGTAAAAAATTTTTTGAAAATTATTTTAGGAGTTTTGCACAAGTATTTTGGAAAATGGCTGATTTAGATATATGATGGTTTCACACTGCAAGACCTGGAATTGTCTGTCTGACAGAGAAGACTGCTTATAGACTCACTTCTTTCAATTTTTCTCTGATTCTGCTCCTCCACTTCCCACCATCCCCCTTGTTGTCTCTCCTATGCACTTCTAGTTTCCCAAACAGACTCAACTCCTTTTCTAGGAATTTTTTTCTTCAAGTGAATTAATACCATCAAATAGGCAACGGACAAATTTACGTCTCCCTGCTCTCGTTCTGGAGATGTTCTCTTTATAGATATTCACCATTGTTTTCTCCTTTCTCAGTCTTTGCTCTTTTGCGTAAAATTCTGAATTCGCTTCTCAAGTTCGGAAGCAACAACAAAGAAGTCTGTTGGAATTCTATTGTATTGACTTAAGAGGAAACTTACATGTTTTGGGTATTGAGAGTTCTTCTCCATGAACATCACATATTTGCAAATTTAGATCTTCCTTAATGTCTTTCAATAAAAGTTGTGTACATTTTTCCACATAGGTTTTATGTATCTTTTGTTCCATATATTTTTGGATTCCTTATATCTCTTCTTGCTGCAGTAAATAATGGCTTTAAAAATATGTCTTCTCTTTGTGGCTAGTCTATAAAAATAATCCTGAAAACCCTCCTACACTGTTGGTGGGAATGCAAGGTGGTGCAGCCACTCTGGAAAACAGCATGGAGGTTCTTCAAAAAGTTGAAAATAGAGCTAACCTATTGGGTATTTACCCTAAAGATACAAACGCAGTGATCTGAAGGGGCACGTGCACCCGAATGTTTATAGCAGCAATGTCCACAATAGCCAAATTATGGAAAGAACCTAGATGTTCATCAACAGATGAATGGATAAAGAAGATGAGGTATATATATACAATGGAATACTATGCAGCCATCAAAAGAAATGAAATCTTGCCATTTGTGATGACATAGATGGAACTAGAGGGTACTATGAGGAAACTAGAGGTACTAGAGGGAACTAGAGGGTACTATGCTTAGTGAAATAAGTCAATCAGAGGAAGACAATTATCTCTCTGATAGGACGAATTTGAGCGGCAGGGTGGGGAATTGTGGGGGGTATGGAAGGAAAAAATGAAATAAGATGGGATCAGGAGGAAAACAAACCATAAGAGACTCAATCTCTCAAAACAAACTGAGGGTTGCTGGGAGTGGGGGAGGAGGGATAGGATGGCTGGGTTATGGACACTGGGGAAGGTATGTGCTATGGTGAGTGCTGTGAAATGTGGAAGCCTGATGATTCACAAACCTGTACCCCTGGGGCAAATAATACAATATATGTTAATAAAAATAAAAAATAAAAACAAATAAGAAGAAAAAAATAACACTGATTTCCATTTGCTGGTGTTATATCCAAATATAGATTTATCCTTGGTAACTTAAATTCTCTTATTAGTTCTAATAAATGATAAGTTTGCAGAGGGTGGGGTGCCTGGGTGGCTCAGTGGGTTAAAGCCTCTGCCTTCGACTCAGGTCATGATCCCAGGGTCCTGGGATCCAGCCCCATGTCAGGCTCTGCTCTGCAGGGAGCCTTCTTCCTACTCTCTGTCTCTGCCTGCCTCTCTGCCTACTTGTGATCTCTGTCTGTCAAATAAGTAAATAAGAATCTTTTAAAAAAAATAAAGATATAAAAAAAAGATTGCCAAGGGCAAGGGGCGGTATTCCATGTAGACAACAAAGTGTGAATTATAACAGTTTTGTTTCCTTCTCTTCTAATTCTTGTTATTCTTCTTACCTGACATACTGAAGTGAGGAGGGCAGACAGCTAATACAATGTTAGAAAGAAGCTGGGGAAGTGGGCATGCTTGTCTTATTTCTGATTTTAAAGGAAATGTTTCTAATGTTTAACCATTTCTTTAGTTCACTACTCTGGATCTCTTGTTACTCTGGATTTATGCCCTTCATTTTCATGTATTAACTCTAAAAATTGCCTCTCCTCTGTTCTCTCTGTTCTGTCATTTAAGGACTATAGTTAGACATAAGTTAAATCTTATTCTATTTCTTCATTTCCTAACCTTTATTTAATATTCTACATTTTCAAACAAACAATCCTAAAATTTATATGGAACCAGAAAAGACCTCAAATAGCCAAAGGAATATTAAAAAAAAAAAAAAAAAAAAGAAAAAGAAAGCCAAAGTTGGTAACATCACAATTCTGGATTTCAAGCTCTATTACAAAGCTGTCATCATCAAGACAGTATGGTACTGGAACAAAAACAGACACATAGAGCAATGGAACAGAATAGAGAGACCAGAAATAGACCCTCACGTCTATAGTCAACTAATCTTCAACAAAGTAGGAAATAATGTCCAATGGAAAAAAGCCTCTTCAACGAATGGTGTTGGGAAAATTGGAGAGCCACGTGCAGAAAAATGTAATTGGACCATTTCCTTATACCACACATGAAAATAGACTCAAAATGGATGAAGAACCTCAATGTGAGAAAGGAATCCATCAAAATCCTTGAGGAGAACACAGGCAGCAACCTCTTCGACCTCAGCTGCAGCAGCTTCTTCCTAGGAACATCACCAAAGGCAAGGGAAGCAAGGACAAAAATGAACTATTGGGATTTCATCAAGATCAAAAGCTTTTGCACAGCAAAGGAAACAGTTAACAAAACCAAAAGACTACTGACAGAATGGGAGAAGATATTTGCAAATGACATATCAGATAAAGGGCTAGTGTCCAAAATCTATAAAGAATGTAGCAAACTCAACACCCAAAAAACCAAATAATCCAATCAAGAAATGGGCAGAGGACATGAACAGACATTTGTGCAAAGAAGACACAGATGGCCAACAGACACATGAAAAAGTGCTCCACATCACTCGGCATCAGGAAAATACAAATCAAAACCTCAATGAGATACCACCTCACACCAGTCAGAATGGCTAAAATTAACAAGTCAGGAAATGACAGATGTTGGTGAGGATGTGGAGAAATATATATATATATATATATATATATATATATATATATATATATATATATATATATACTGTTGGTGGGAATGCAGCCACTCTGGAAAACAGCATGAAGTTTCCTCAAAAAGTTGAAAATAGAACTGCCCTATGACCCAGCAATTGCACTATTGGGTATTTACCCTAAAGATACAAACGTAGTGATCCAAAGGGGCACGTGCACCCGAATGTTTATAGCAGCAATGTCCACAATAGCCAAATTATGGAAAGAACCTAGATGTCCATCAACAGATGAATGGATAAAGAAGATGGGGTATATATACACAATGGAATACTATGCAGCCATCAAAAGAAATCTTGCCATTTGCGATGACATAGATGGAACTAGAGGGTATTATGCTTAGCGAAATAAGTCAATCAGAGAAAGATGATTATCATATGATCTCCCTGATATGAGGCAATATGGGAGGTTTGGGGAGTAGGAAAAGAATAAAGGAAACAAGATGGGATCAGGAAAGGAGATAAACCATAAGAGACTCTTAATCTCGCAAAACAATCTGAGGGTTGCCAGGGTAGGAGGGGAGGGGAGTAGGGAGAGGGTGGTGGGGTTATGGACATTGGGGAAGGTATGTGCTATGGTGAGTGCTGTGAAGTGTGTAAACATGGCGATTCACAGACCTGTATCCCTGGGGCTAATAATACATTACATATTAATAAAAAAATTTAAAAAATTCTCCATTTTCTTGCCTCTTTGTGGCTGAATTCTGAGTATTTTTCCATGTTGGTATTTCTTTATCTGTGTCTAATTTTCTCTTAAATTCAACCACTGAGTTTCTTTATTTCAACCATTACACTTTTCATTATAAGAGTTCCACTTTAGTTACTTTTTTTGTATCTTTTTTATCATTTTGGGTAATTGTTTGTTGCCTGTGCATTCATGTGATACTATTTTTAATTTCTTTCAATCTTTTTCATCCTTTTCATTCTGTATCTAGTCGTTCTTATATGTGTAGTTTTTTATGATATTAATTTCAGGTTTCCACTGACATTTACTCGTGGTGACTTGTTTCCTTGTGCTTTATAACCTTTAATTGGATCTTCATATTAACTAATCTCAACTTTCTTCCAGAGAGCATTTGCACATGCTTCTTCTGGGAGCCATAAGGCTCTAGATAAATGAAACCAGTTGGCCCAGATTTCTCGGTTTGTTATCAGAATCTCTGGTGCAGGTCCTTCTACATGCCACTGGCAGAGCAAAACCACATGTGTATGCACATAGTTTGTGTGCAGGTAGAGCTTATAGCTCAGATTTCAACTTTTGGCTGTTTTGTTTGTTTGGGGGCTTGGGGGGTTATTACTCGATTTTTTAGTCCCTTAAAAGTTATTTCTTTTTTCCTGAGATTTCAGCAATAGTACAAAAGTTATATTTTACACAAAATTTATATTTCATGCAAACTGGTTCAATAATGAGAAGAATCACTGCTCATGAAGTCCGTCCTAGTGCTGACATAGTAGCCCACAGGAAAGGGTATTTTTAACACCAAAAATATAAGAAGCATATAATATTCTTCACTGCAGAATAAAGAGCAGTCTTAATACTGCACACTTTTGGTTTTAAGGGAAACTTGCCATGTTATCTGTTTTTCTCTTGCCACCTGAAAAAGTTGTTCAGTGTCCCAATAAGGTCACCATTGTTCATCTTTGGACAAAGATGGGCTTTTTCAGAGAATAGAACAAAGACCCATGGAGATAAATGCACTGGAAAGCCCGCTGTAGGTCTAATTTAAAAAAAAAAAAATTTTTTTTTTTCCTCTCCCTCTGCAATAGGGATCCTTAACATATCTGCTCCCTGAGATTTCATACCGGCTAGAGACAGAAGTATCGTGTCTCCCATTCTTCTCTTTTATTAATAGGAATCTTTATTGAAGTTACCCTGAACATGTTTTACCGGTGGGTACTGGAGGTTTGGCAAGCAGATGACTTGCCTTTTTAGTTCATAGGTGTTTTGGTTCAAGAGGAGCTACACCTAGATGTGAAGCACACTTCTCCCTGCTGTAGAGACTATGCTGCAGTGTCATCCATAAATCCTGCTCTTTGTGCTTCTGGTCCTCACTTTATAAGTGGGTTTTCTCCTTCAGGGAGGAGTGAGTATGTATTGCCTGTGGGAAGGAGAATGAATCACATATTTGGTGCCTTGAAGGATTATTGTAATCTGTGATATTCACAAAATATTTCTGTTCACTCAAAAATATTTTTTGTTCACTTCCTCATAGGCTTGCCCATTTGCAGTTAGACATGACTGTGAGGCATGCTTTGGCTGATAAACCATGAATAAGTGTCTATGTAGCAACTTTAAGAGCAAGTGTGTGATTTGCTACAATTTTCTCTCCCTCTGTCCCAATGACAGGCAATTTTCCAGATGGTGGATGGTGCAGTATCCTGGGCTGCAGAAGGAGAAGACTAAAGAGAGCCCCAGATATCTTGTGATGAACATGTATTAAGAGCAAGAAATCCATCTTTGCTGTTTTGAATCTCTGGATCTGGGGATTTTTGTTGCTACAGCATCTCATAGGCCATACTGACTGATGTGAGTACAAAACTGAGAAACAGGATTTAAAGTATGGTCTTAACTCTGCCACCTAGTATCCATGTGCCCAGTCACTTGGTGACTCTGAACTCAATCCCTTCACCTTTCAAGTAGGACTAATAATTCTTCCCCTGTCTGCTGCACTGGCTTGGTTTTGGTATCCAGTATTTGTGAATGTGTCTGAAAAATATAAAGGAGGTGCAAACCTATTCCAGTAGTATTACCATTAACAATATTGAATTGGTTTATTCCCATTTTTTAATGCCAATCCCAAGAAGAAAACATTAAAGAAGTTATGAAAATTCAAGACTTATATCAGATAATGGTATAATGAATAACTTGATGATTTCAGCATGAAGTAGTGACACGTCTGTCTAAAATATCTAAATAACTATGCACACTTTCTTTTGTAAACATAAGCTTCATTAAAGAGTCTTTAATGCTTTTGAAATTTTGTTGTAAGTTAAAAATTACACCTAAGAGAAATAAAACTAAAGGTAATTTTGGAAGAAAAAGAAGTTTATTTTGACCTTAAAATTATATTTTTTGTTAGTGTGATATCAAAGTGAACATTGAGCTGGCTTGCTTACCATGACTTCCAGAACCTAGCTTATTAAACTGCCTTTTTTTTTTTTTTAAACTTCTTCAGCCATTTCTTCACCACAAAATTCTGACTTCTCGTGAGCTGACCCTCGTCTTCCATTGAGAGCACCACATTAGAAAAAACAAATCATAAAATCTTATAAAATTGGCCTTCCTGTTACTTTCTGAAAACTAAAGGCAGGAGCACATCTTGTGACCACTTTCCAGTGTGTGTGAGCCTGGTTAGCAACTCTGTATTGGTTAACAAAGACCATAAACTAAACACTTATACTGTCCATGACAGAGAACTCTGGGTGTTATAGGATTGTTGTTTTTGGCTTGCCATTTGCTGTTTCATGAATGGCCAAGCTGGTAGGGCAGGCTCCATATTAATTCTGTAAAGTGCTGTGTTGACTGCTTCTATCACAATAATGATGATGATGTGTGATGAATAATTATACACGAAAAGCTGAGCTCCTTCTCATATATAAGACACCTGGAATGGATTACTTATTTCTGTCCTTTCTAGTTTTGCAATGGGAAATCTTAAAGATTTAGGATTCATTTTGAGCTGTATAACCTTTCCTGGTTAGTTATGCTCAAATGAAGTGTTAAATAATAGCTAATGCTAAATGAAAGCTTACTTTGATGGCCACTGCTCTAATTTTTTCCATTTGTTTACTCTGCCATGAATATAATTCCATTTCTTCAAACCATTTCTTTATTACTTACAGAAATCATTCATTTATAAAGCATGCACTAAATTCCTCAGTTGAAATAAATAAAGTATAAGATAGTATATACTGTATCAATAAGAAACATTTTGTCTTCTGTGACTCAAATAACGTGGCTCTGACTTCTTCAAAGGACATTTGTGTAGGCTCGAAAATACAGTCATCAAATACATATCTTTATTTTTTTATGTCCTAATAATATCTTCTTTTTTTAAAAAGATTTTTATTTATTTATTTATTTGATAGACACAGAGAGATCACAAGTAGGCCGAGAGGCAGGCAGAGAGAGAGAGGGGAAGCAAGCCCCCTGCTGAGCAGAGAGCCCGATGCGGGGCTGGATCCCAAGACCCTGAGATCATGACCTGAGCCGAAGGCAGAGGCTTAAACCACTGACCCACCCAGGTGCCCCATGTCCTAATAATAACCACTTGGAGTTTCATTTCTTTGTCTGGTGGATGTTTTTATAACAATGTCACAATATTGTCATTCTTTCTGCCTGGCATGGTATAAATGAAATCTGAGACTTTACTTGCAGATTCAATGTGTCTTCCTTAATGTATAACACTAAATACTTTGAAGAATTCAATGTACTAATCATACACTGGATTCATATTTGGAAAAGTGTCTAACTAAAATATTGTCTTAAAATGTTGTGCCCAGAAAAAGACACTCATATTGAATAGAAAAAAACAAACAAACAAAAAAAAAACAGGTGATCTCCCTGCTGAAACAATTTTCTTCCCAATGCCTAATATCTTGTTTTTTTTTTTTTTAAAGATTTTATTTATTTATTTCAGAGAGAGAAAGAGAGCACACGAGTTATGGGGAGGGGCGGAGGGAGGAGAAGCAGGCTCCCCACTGAGCAGGGAGACCAATGAGCAGGGCTCAATCGTAGGACCCCAGCATCATGACCTGAACTGAAGGCAGATACTTGACTGACTGAGACACCCAGGCGCCCCTAATATCTTGTTTTTCTGCTAGTTTTTATTTAATCAAATTCTACTATGCTTCTTTGTTTAATAGTTTCTTATGTTAGGGCTAATTATAGAAATTATACATAAAATTATATGTATTATATTATCTAAGATGTAATTAGTTTCCACTTGGGGACATTATTTATTTACTGAAACTAAATTTGCCTCTATTAGCTGTGTTTTAAGTTCACAAAATTAATAAAATGAAAAGTATGGCTATGGAAATATGGATTATCATAAATTACTTTCTAACATAATGCAGTGTTAACAAAAATGAATTTTATAAGTGGAAAAAGTCTGTGGAAATGAGTAAAAAGATACTTAAAAGTCCTTTGTATCTTACTGATTTTTTCTATATCTTAATTCATTATTAGAGGAAACAAATTATCGATTAAGTGTTTAATCATCTTTTATTACTCAAAGTATTTCCCCCTGAAAAAGTGTTGATTGTTCCAGAAAATTCATTTTAATGAATGACAGGTTAGGTTTGTTAAATAATAGAAGATTTTACTGTATATATTTTGAATATGAGAATGGTTTAGTAATTATTACCATGTGTACAAGGCAGATGCTATGCTGTGTTTTTCTAAGGTATGGAATAAAATGTATTGTGTAACAATGTTAGCAAAAAAAGATTTGGGTTGATGTCAACTCTTTATGGCTTAATCAGGTCAGAATTTTTATGACTATTGGAAAAATGTAGTACAAGACTTTCAGAGCCAGGAAGATTCAATCACAAAATTTTAGAAATTAGAACAAGCCTTAGTATCTATCCAGGTCTATTCTATAGTTTTATAGAAAAGGGTAGAAACAATGTAATCATTATAAAGCATTATAAGAATAACAACAAAATTTACTACTTATTAGGTACCTTTAATATACTACTATTGGTAATCTCTTCTGAAAGACCTTTAGTAATATGATACATTGCCAACATTTACTTATTATGTATTTGTCTAAACATTGATACATACTATATGGCGTGAGGTGCAATTCCAATATATGATAAAGCATTTTTTTCACTAAGTTGTTTTCTGATGCAGCCTTTTCCATGACAACATTTGCTGAAGGACCAAAATTGGTTGTTAATGATGAGTTACCACAGTATTTTTTTCCGTCATTTAAAAATGACTGCTTACTGTAACGACCAGGATTTCACCCAGGTAGCAGGACAGGATCTCCCTCAGGGCCATCTCCATATGTGTTCATCTTGCTAGAACAGTTGTGAAAGGCTCTTGTTCTGGTTTGTCTTTCCAGCTGTGAGCCTGAAAGTGATAAATGCTGTTGGACCTGTAGACAGTTCAGTGGGGAAACAAGAATATGAGAAGGAAAAGATGCCCAGCCCTGGAGATCCTGCCATGCTTCTTGTTTTCCTGCCTCCCGGATCCAACTGTCATAGTTTAGATAAGCCAAGACTTTAATCGACCAGGAGCTCAGTGGTCGTGACAGTTGCAATGCCTTTTAAATGAAATGCTTCCTTGATTGCCCTATGCTACAGCTGTACCTGCCACAGAATATAGTCATTCATCCACTGAGAAAGTCCTTTTATTTTTTTCCCTTGTAGTAGCAGCAATTTTTCTCTTCCTAAATAAAGCAAAATCTAGCTTTTAAGAGAGAGCTCTTGAACAATAGTAATATTTTTCTGTCTAAAGCCAAGAGCCAGCCTCAATTCTATTGAATTTGTTTGTAGTTTTTATTGGAGAAAAGTTGGAGATATAACCAAACATAGGATTTCAACTTTGACTATTAAATCTCTAATTTTTAAGATGAAAAATACAACAAAAAACCTTGCCACCTCCGCCCTCAACTTCAATGCTCTCATATACTTTGTAACATTAAATAATTTCTCAGGCTCATCATTATTTATTTCTGTGGATACATTTCAAACCTCAGATTAACAAGATTAATATCAAAAGGTTATACAACACTAGGTAAAATGTCAGTCTGATGCCATAGTAATTAATTTCAAAAATGAGACTACAAATTTGAATCTGTTATTATGATCATCATATTTATGATGGTATGAATAAAGTTATTCATTCCAGAATGTTAACAAGATATCTTTCATGTATCATTAAAATAACTTATGTCAAACACTTGGCTAAATTATTGAAGTACTTCCAATATTAATAATTTCTTACAAATGTCTAGCAAGAATAACCAGTCAAAATTAATTAATGATCAATTAGGATAGATTATTTCTCTTGGCTCTCAATTTCTTTCCTAATAATCAACTTGCTTTTTTTAAAAACAGGTTAGTTAGCAATAAGTCTTAGTCATTTCACACTTCTATTTTTTAATAAGCCAAAACTGTTTAAAGAAATAAGTGATTCTCTTGTAAGTTGTTAATCCTTATGGATATTATAAATTGTGTTTTTAGCCTTTAAGTTTGATGTGCTCATTTTCTCTTTAATTATTCTATACTAATGTGATAATACTGCAGTAATTTTATTAGTTCTACTTCTAATACGTTTTGCAAAACTTGATTTATTCTCCAATTAATTATATTTGACTTCATAGTACAAACATTCCTCTCATTATTATACTATTGATTAGGGGAAAATTATTTTCAAGCTAAAAGTATAAAAGGGTACATTAACATCTTGCATTTTTTAATTATTTTGTACCCTGGTTTGGATTTTTGTGAATCTATGTTTGCTACACAAATCTCTTATTAATTTAAGCTAGAACCCAAGAGATTAAGAATCAAATTCTTTGATTCATCTTTTAGCAGAAGATATAATATTAGCAAGAAACATGTTACCTGCAAGCCATAGTAAAGAATAAGGATCTGAAATGTTGGGTAAGAATTAAATCTTTGAATTATAGGCATGTTGAAGAGATACTGGGTTTCTGAAAAGGGTTAAGCTCTTCTATGGTTACTATATTTGAGAAATATCATTTCCTCTATGTATTTATAGAATTTACCACTTCATTTAGCAATTGCTAAATTACAGATGAATATTAAAATGGAAAAAATGTGAAAATAACTGCAGAATAAAGATAACAGAATCATTATCCTAAAAACACAATACTTGAAAATTCTACTAACCAATTATTCTGAATGTTAAGTTTAATCACTTAATTTAATTGGGGTCAATTCCTTTCTTCCCTGCATTGCTGAAAAGTAGTATATATTTTCCTAAGCACATTGATTTCATAGATTACATACCTACTCTTAAATTATTTCTACGGACCTTAGTTTACTAACTAAATGATGTGCTTAGAAAAGCCTTCCATTTTTTCTGACTGTTTTCTATGCTTTCTAAGTCTTCTCCCCATTTAAAAAGGGAATTGAGGGATGCCTGGGTGGCTCAGTTGGTTAAGCGGCTGCCTTCGGCTCAGGTCATGATCCCAGCGTCCTGGGATCGAGTCCCACATTGGGCTCCTTGCTTGGCATGGAGCCTGCTTCTCCCTCTGCCTCCGCCTGCCACTCTGTCTGCCTGTGCTTGCTCTCGCTTCTCTCTCTATGACAAATAAATAAAATTAAAAAAAAAAAAATCTTTAAAAAGGGAATTGAAGTCTGTTTGCTTAGATACTAACTGAATCTTTTCAGTCGCCCCATGATATAAAGTATGAATTAGAGACTTTACATAGAGTAATAACAGCAGGAGCAGCTAATATTTACTTGGTATTATTGTTAGGTAGCGATGATACTTAGTGCTTTATATATTCTGCCTTATTTAACCTTCACTGCTCTGAAGCAGGTGAATACAGGACAGGAAGGGGGGAAAACTCACAAATTCAGGAACTTGCTTCATTCACACAACTAATAAGTGGCACCCTGGCTGGGACTTAAACCAGATCTGTTTGGCTCTAGAGCCTTCTACACTACCTTTCCACTTGTGATAGAATAGAATAGAATAGAATAGAAATACAATAGGAGAGCCTGTGTCTGAGAGGATTAGAGTCAGATTTTTTTTGCCATATAAAAAAAAAAAAAGTGTCAAAACTCTGGTTTCTACCACAGACACTGCTGTCAAACTTGAAACGATTCAACTGGTTAGGGGAGGTGAAAAGTAGGAGGAAAAGCTAAGAGAGCTTAGAGACTGTGTGTCCCTGGAAAAGGGAAACACCTGGAGATCAAGAGGACCTGGTCCTTACACCAGGATAGAGACTGGAGAAGCAGTGAGGCCCCAGAGAAGGGATATTTAACTATGTACGGAGATATGCTTGCCTCTTTGTAGCAGCAGAGGATTCCCCTGCTCCCTCCCATGCTCAAAGGTAAAGGTCCTTGACAGCCTCCCAGAACCCAGCAAAGCTTGGGAGCAGCATGCAGATCCCTGCACACCTTGAGAGTGCAGCTGACGTTGCAGAGAGAACTGGATCCCAGAGAAAGGACCTTGCAGTAAAGGGACACTCCCGGCAACCTGTGGGGGATTTGTACTTAAGGAGCAGGCAAGTTAGTAGCCATCTCTGCAGATGTCACTGGAAGTAGAAGTTGCTGGGAACATCCTATACAAATCACACTAACCAAGACTGCCACCCCAGGGACAGAACAAAGCTGAATTGACTGATTGCCACAAAATGAAAATTTTAAACTTATTAGACATATGGAGACCATGTTCATGTAAATGGAATATTTAAGTAGAACCTGAAACAAGGATTGCTTGTAATTGCCACTGGTAACCCAAGTGTCACCCTAGATTGAAGGATTTACTTGATTTCATTCTTTTGTTATTTAATCCTTGACACGGTTGGCCTACCGATTTTAAATATTCATTTTGCCATTTTGAGGGGGAGGGGAGGGAGACGGTTGCTGATTATTCTCTGTCCATCCGTGCCCATCATCCATCCATCCATGCCCTGGGCTGTGTTGTGAAGATCAGCCCAGGGCCCCACATCTCCCAGGCTCCTTTGCTGCGGGCTTCAGTTGTTCAGCCAGCAGGAGGCACTGGCAGTAGTTGAAGGATGGTGGGGAGACAGGAGTCCATGTTTCTTCCTCATTGCCTCACTCCTTTGAGCAGTGGCTGTCTGCCTTTCCAGCTCTACCTCTACCTCAAGGCTTCAACTGCCTTTGGGTTTCAGTAATATCACTTCCTCTCTTTACCCTTCTAGGCACAAGGACACCAATGGCTTCCCCTGTTGCTGGACCCTAGGTACCTCACCATGTCTCGTCCTTTCCCTTCACTCAGCTCATGTCTCAGGGAGGAGACCCTTCATTAGAATCTCTGGTCTTCCTGACTTGACTTCCCTTCCCTCCAGGTATCTTGACTGGTACTTCTAAAATTTTGAATTTAGAGTGTCTTGGATTTAGAGTTAACAGAGATGGCAGAGGTAACTTCACTCTTAGTCTTAGGAAAACCAAATTAATATGCACACGTGCTAACAGATAAGTAGATCTCCAAACTGAGTCTTTTAAATGGCAGTTTAAAAATTATTTAAACAATTGTAAGTGTTTAAGCTATGAAATTTGAATCAGGTTGTTCTGAAGTATTTCTGTGAAACCCCAGGGGACTGGCAAGGGATACTACCTAAAAACTAATGTGTCAGATTGTGTGTCAGGTTTTGCTCTATTTAATATGAGATAGTGATTAGCAACACTTAAATTAATCAATAGAGCCACCAAATTTAGATTAAAGCAAATGCATTGTTTTTCTTTTGTCAATTAACGTAGTAACTAAGTTTTTTACTGAGTGCAGTAAAAAAAATTAAAAGCTTCTAGTGAAGCTAAAACTGTTAAAAAAAAAAGGTGTTCAAATATGTTTAAATTCTTTGTAATGGCATATATCAAACATAATTCCAAGTAAGAAGAATAATTTAATGAATTCTCATGAATCACCTGGGTTCAACACTATCAAATCATAATCAGTCCTATTTCTCTAAGTTGCCCCCTCCTTCCAGCTCCAGCCCTGATTAACTGGAAGCAAATACCAAACAGCATATCACTTCTTCTGGAAGTATTTCAGGAGGCTCTCTAAAAGACAAGATCTCTTTTTAGGAGCATGACCATAGTCCGATAATGTAAATAATTCCTTGCTGTCATAAAATACCCAGCCAGTGTGTTCATAGTTCTTTTATCATCACATCACATTTTTATACTTTGCTTGTATGAATCTGGGTCAGAATATGATCCATACATTGAAATTGGTCGACATGTTTCTTAATGCCTTTTTACTCTTTCTTACGATTTAGTTGTAGAGAAGAAACAGGTTATTTGATCTGTATAATTTCCCATGGTGTAGGTTTTGTTGATTGCATGTCCTGTTCCTCTGTCCTCTGAATTTCTTGTAAATTAGAGTAGGATCTAGAGTAGTAGTTCTCAGTCCAGGCAGTTTTGAACTCAGAGGACATTTGTCAATGCCTGGAAACAGTTTTGGTTGTCACAGTGAAGGGAAGTGATCCTGGCATCTAGTGGGAAGGGGCCAGGGACACACTAAACATCCTACAGTACGTGGGATGACCCCTTTCCCCCAACAAAGAATTATCTGTCTAAATTGTCAATAGCGCCAAGGTTGAGAAACTCTAAAGGCATGGTTAAATTCAGCTTTGATTTTAACCCTTTTTCCCAGTTTGTCCATTTTTATCATGTTCATGTCTTAGGTACTAATTGTTTGCACTAAATAAATAGTAATTATTTCTAACATGTAATTTGAAATATACTGTAGATTAAAAGAATATTGGAATGACTTTGGAGAGACTTCTAAACTACTGTTAGGATTAACCTTTATCTTGGTTCCCTGATCAGAAAATAGTTTTATTCACTAATCTGTAGTTAGAAGAATTTGATATCTCACTACAAGTGTGGTTGAAGTACAAAGCTCATTTTTTTTTTTTTTTGCAATACTCATTCCTAATTAGTCCACCTGCCCTTCTAATGCCTATTTTCTAAGCCCATCATGAAAGCTGATGAAATTCAGTATTTGCTAAACTGTTTGAAAATTTTTGAGGAAATAAATACAAAAAAACTGTAGCCATTTTGCTCCTCATATGTACAGCTATAATTAAATTTGAAAATAAACAAGCCATCTGTCCTGGCTTTTGAAAAAAATTAAGCAACATCATTTAGAAAAAATGGGAAAGAATATCTAATTTACAAATGATTCATGTCTTTAAAAGTGAATCACCAAAAAATGTACTAAAGAAATAAAATTTTCACTGAAAGTAGCCTAGTTTTTGTGTGTGTGAAGAGAAGAAAATTTCTGAGTCCCAGTTCTGCCAGTCATCTGAGTTCAGTTTTTATGTCTTTATGCTCTTTTGTCTTTCTCTCTAAAAGAAATTTTAAACAGTGAGCCACGGAATGACATGCATTTATAGAATGTGTGGTGGATGAAAGAGCACAGCAATCTTAAATTCTGAAAATATTTTTACCTCAAAGATTGAAAACAAGATAAAGATGAAGAACCCTCTGAAATATTAACTGATTTTATGTTGAAATTGTTCCAGTGCCCTGTCTGTGAGATAACAGCTCAGTTATCTCCTCAGTAAGTGCATGAGTGGTCTATTTAATATGCAGGAATGTTTGGGTCACCTGTATGAAAATATGAACAGCAAACCCATCTTCTAAAACTGAACAACCTTTATAATATTTTATTTCTTTGGTAATATAATAGAAATGTATAAGAAATTTCTCTTAAATATTTTAAAATTTATAATAAAAAGATGAATTTTTTAAATGAAATATTTTATGATACACAATTGGTTGCAAAGGACAGAAGCTGATTCAAAATAGCCTAAATAAATGAACTTTTTATCCTCAGGTACTTGGAAAATCAGTGTGGTAGATCCTACTAGCAGCTCCCCGCCAAAACACACCCTCCCCACCTCCCACCCATACCCTTCTTTCCCTTGCCAGAAAGGCCTGTCTCTCACTGTGCAGGTGGAAAATGATAGATCTGCACCTACCCAGCTTCCCAACTTGACTTGCAGCTAGGGTATAGGCATGTGACCTAATCCAGGCCAATGAGACACAAGGAGAAGTCAACTTGGAACCCTTGGAAAAGACTTTTCCTTCCTGTCTTTAATCATGATTGTGTGAGAATGTGATGCTGCAGTGGTTACACAAGAGATGTTGGGCAAATCTGGAACAATCTACCCCTGAACTCTTTGCTAGATGAAATACAATAATCACTTCTATTGCAGTGTTTTGTTGTGTGTAGCCAAAGGCATTGTAATTGATATTACTGATTTCAGGTATGGTTATTTTCAAAAGCTTTAGAGATATTATCAATTATTTATCTGTTTTTCTCACAATTCTTTTCCCCTCATTATTGGCTTCACTATCAGGTTCCAGGAAGTGCCCTAGGCAGGTATAAACTAACATCATCTTTACCAGTAACAGTTTTAGCCTAGGCAGAATTTCCTCCAAAAGATTTCCCAAATTCTCCTAAGATTTAGTGAGATTCATCTGGCTGAGTTCTATACTCTTCCATGGGACAATTTCTCCAACCATAGACATGAAATACAGCGATCAATTTTCCTGAGACCCCTGGAGCTGAAAGGGGGTCCACTCTATTCAACCATACATAGAGTAGAGCTATTTCCCAATATTGTTAACTGAACATAGAAATGGGTGCTATCTAGACAAACAAAATAAATACTTAAAAAGTTCAAAATGTTTGGTATAATAATAAAAATAAATGTTTACATGGGGAACCCAGCTAGCTGAGTCAGTGGAGAATGTGCCTCTTGATCTCAGGGTTGTAAGTTCAAGCCCCATGTTGGGTGTAAAGATTACTTAAAAAATGAAATCTTTAAAAAAAAATGTTTGTATTGCCTAAGTATAGAATGCATAGAGAAAAATGTAGTCTTAGAAACACAGAGACTATTAAAAAAAAGAAAAAAGAAATAAGGAGACTATAATTTTATTGATTGAACCTTTTAAATACATAGATCATTAAGTTCCTAATATATTCTGGGTATTGTGTAGGTGCTGAGGATACAGAAAGTCAGATATGTAACACCTGTAATTCCAGTCAATCTAATGAAAGAGATGGAGGGAAATCAGCAATTATAACAGAGAAGACAGATGCCATGTGCATTGTATATCATGGTTTTGCAAAGGAATGGCAGAAGAGAGGGTGAGGTGAAAGTTTCCACAAAACTTTCCAAGAGTTGATAAGATGACAATTGCATTTTTAGGAAGTCAAGATGGTGAGAACTTCATGAGCAAAAACCAGAAGCAGGTGAACTCTTGGTGCATGTGCTTAAACCTAGGCTACTTCCAACTCCACTGTTGGCCTTCCACAGCTTTCTGGCTGCTCTGTTTCCTCATCAGTAAATAAACAGGGAGTGGGTTGGGAGGCAGGGAGAGAGTGGATAGGGCTAGACTTTTCCAAGATTCTTTACAGATGTAGAATCTGATTATTCTATCTTGTTACAAAAAGGCCTAAAAACAAAGTTTTTAATTTTGACCCATTATGAAATTCACAACTGGCCCAGTTTTCTAATTATTGCCTAAAAAAGACTTTAGTTTAACACTAAATAACAAATAACAGAGTCATCACATTTGGGAAATAATTCCCCTAAAATTAACTGCCTTCTAGTTAACATCCCATTTTCTAGGGATACATTTAACTATTTTTTCTCTCAGTGAGTTCATCAAAAAAGCTGTTGTTAAAGTTACAAGTTCATTTGGTGCTTTCCTGAGTAGTTTTGTTTTGACAGTTACTCATTTCTTTATAAAGTTGAGGTTCTCTTGGTCTTCCTTTGAGACTTCAAGGACCCATTCACACTCATTTACTATAATTATTGTGAAAATCTGAATTACTAAGCCCCCATTACACTCCCAATGAATAGTACAGTAAAGTTCAGAAAATGAAAAAGAAAAAGTAAAGGAACAGAACTTACCCGGGAGGTTAAAGTTGAGAAGAGAAAATCTGCGTCAGACTACTGATCTTCCTGAACTTGACATCTATATTTCTTAAAAAAAAAAAGAGAAAAAGCATCATTCTATCTCTTAATATCATTTTGTTGAATAAATACAGATTTATTCAAATCCTCCTCCCACAAACTTACATAATTCTAAAATGTGTCCTAACGTTCATATTAACTTGGAATGGACCTATATTTATACACATCTGAATTTCATCTTAGAAAGCACTTTGCCCTACAGAAATGAAGGAGATTCTCATCTCTATCCATCTTCTCGCTTCTCCAAACCACATCAGTAGCAGCAGAAAATTCTAATGTCTGCTAAAGCCAGCTTCTCTGAAAATGAAAGAGAAGTTCGTATTTGTTGATATATATTGTAAGATTTCAGTTTTGAGGCTGAGCATTTTTAGTGTCCTGTATTTCTCACTACATCCAGGAAGTTATATTCAAGAAAGGAAGCACTTATTATGCTTCTGTTATTCTTTCAGAAATTAGAATGGAAAGAATAGAAATGAGCTTTGAAAATATGTGAAACCATATAGATCTATTCTCTAACTTTGGACCTGTTTATTTCGAGATTTGACAGCAGATCTGTAAGAAAACAACAATGTCATACATATTAACTGTGTGATCCATTAATTTGAGAATATTCATTATGACAAGTAATGAGAGGAACAGAACGCTCTATTTGTTTAAGCGATCAGAAAACTCATTTGGAGGAATAATTGGCTTTCTCTGGGAGTCTGACACAGGAAACTCTGGGAGAGAACACGCAGCTTATTTAAAGTGCGTCTTTGTATTTGTTTTTATTGGAGAGTTTCAAACTTTTGTAGATGAATCTCAGTAATTATTTGAAAAGACAGAGGGTTTTTAGGTTGTACTGAGCTAACTGGATATTCAACTTGCTGCAGTCAGTGCAATGGAATACCCAGCACAAAGAAAAAAAATTACTACAATTTAATATATTTGGGGATAAAAAAACTCCCCTTAATTTACCACTCTCAACAAGAGACATACCCCTCGTCTGAATTCCACACCGTGAAGGGAAGTCTTGTTAAGATTTGTCACTCCATGGGGTGCCTGGGTAGCTTGATTTGTTAAGTGTCCAACTCTCCACCTCAGCTCAGATCTTGATCTCAGGGTCATGAGTTCAAGCCCCATATTGCACTCTACTCCCAGAGGAGCCTACTTAAAAAAAAAAAAAATAGAAAAGAAAAAGAAAAAAAGAAAAAAAGAAATAAAAAGAAAAATGTCATTCCATAAATCCCAAATAGGATTGCTACAATCAATTTTTTCACCATTTTTTAAATATACAAATATTTAACCAAATGGAATATATGTTCACCACACATGTCCACACACATACATACAGGGAATGGAGCAAGGGGTTGGAGACATTCTATTCAATGGTAGTGGCATCAACTTACTCTATGAAAATATACACATCATTTCTCCTCAATAGGGCCATTGATCTGTTTATCATGTTAAGACCGAATGAGTATAAAACACTTTAACATTTGTTTTGAAATCCAGTGTCAAAATGGTGATAAAAGTTTATTTAATCTTATACAAATTTTCAAAAGGAAAGCCCGACTTGCCAAGAGAAAATTGTTTTTACAGAGCATCCTATTTCTTTTGAATATTCAATACCCAATTATACCTCAGAAGTTGGCTTATCGTGCTGTGGTGAGCCTGATTTTCCATTTAATATAAAGGAACAGATGTTCTGTGCATGCCAGGGATGGGGGGAAATCTGTCCTCCTTTCCCTTGTCTCCCACCCACACCCCCACTGGCTGTTCTCCACATGGTAGATACATCTACTCTCTGAATTGTGCAACCCCAAATTAGGCAGAATGCTACCAATTTCCTGACATTTGATCATCATTTTGCTAAAGAACAATTTTAGACTAATAATAGAGGTGAACTCCTCACAAAAATTTGTAAGAGCCCCAGGCAGGGAGGAGTGGAGGTGGAGGGATAAAATTTAGAGGCAGAAAACAAGTTGTGAGAATAAAAACAACAATTTGGAACTTGTTATTTTCAATCTAATTACATTTCCAATGGCGATCAATGACCAAAGACTAAAATCTTGATTCGAATTAGTAACAAATAGAGAATTTATTGTTCAGAAATGCAACATACATAATTTTGAAATTATTTCACTACTAAATGTTTTTTGCATGTACCTGCTAATATATTTTGTTTTGATGTTCCTCATAGATTTTGTTTCAGTTTTGACTGATGTAGTTATTAGGGTTTGTTGTTGGTTTGCTTCTAAGGAATTTATGGTTAAGAAAAAAAGAAGAGTGGTTTATTTGTTTGGGTCCCATTTTCAACAGCTGGGGGGTTAGAGAGTAGAGAAGGAGCTACCCACAGGGCAGCCCTGGAAAGTGGAGACTGTCAGCACTCAAGGCTGAGAAGGCAGAGAGCTAAGAAGGGTCCTGGAAGGATCATCCAACTCAGCAGAGCAGAGCATCAAGGTCACCAGTACCCTAGAGGGGGCAGAGCAAAAACAAGCTCAGGAAACAATCATCTCGGTACCCAGGAGGGTTTCTAGATATTATAATTTTGGTGTTTGTTTGTTTGTTTGTTTGTTTGTTTTTAAATTGGCTGGAATGAAATTTGTTTTTCAGTATTTCAATTTCCTGAGTAAGAGCCTTCTAACAGACACTGCCTGTCACCTAGTTGTCAGCCTTTCCTCCCTGCTGAGAGTCAGACCTGTTCAGTTAGAGAGGGGAGCTCTCTTGACCTTAGAAAAAAGCTAGGTCTTTACTTCAGGCCTGAGGGTGTATCAGGAGACTCGCGACCACAGTAGTCATTCTTCCATTGATTCGATGTGTCATCAAACACCTATGAGCCAGGCATGGTCCTAAGCATTAGGGATACAGCAGTGAACAAAGCAGACAAAGCCCCTGCCCTCAAGAACCTTACATTCTAGGGGAAAGAGACAGTTACTCTCTACATAAGCAAATACAGTAGGCCGGGTGGTGATCTAGGGAGAAAAACTGAGCAAGACGAAGTAGGAAGTCAGGCCGAGGTGGAGGTTGGGGGTTACTTCATATAGAGTGGTTAGAGGCAGCCTCAGCGAAAGGGGAATGAGTCATATGGCATCTGGAGGCAGAGGATGCTGCAAGCATGGAGGCCTTCAGGGAGGCATACTGGCTGCGTTCAAAGAACAACAGAGCCCAGGGTGATTGGACCAGTATGAGTGAGGGAGGAGTAAGGGGAAGATCAGACAGGGAAGATAGCGGCGAAGGTCAGATGGTATAGAGCCAGGGAGACCTTGGCTTTTACCCTGAGCACAATGGGGAATCCATTGTAGGTATGAGCAGAGGCATCCCTTGATTGGGGATTTGTTTTTAAACAGCTCTCTAAGCAAATGACAGTACGACAAAAGGTTGATATCCAGGATCTATAAAGAACTCCTCAAACTCAACACACACAAAACAGACAATCATATCAAAAAATGGGCAGAAGATATGAACAGACACTTCTCCAATGAAGACATACAAATGGCTATCAGACACATGAAAAAATGTTCATCATCATTAGTCATCAGGGAGATTCAAATTAAAACCACATTGAGATACCACCTTACACCAATTAGAATGGCCAAAATTAGCAAGACAGGAAACAACATGTGTTGGAGGGGATGTGGAGAAAGGGGAAACCTCTTACACTGTTGGTGGGAATGCAGGTTGGTGCAGCCACTTTGGAGAACAGTGTGGAGATTCCTCAAGAAATTAAAAATAGAGCTTCCCTATGACCCTGCAATTGCATTCCTGGGTATTTACCCCAAAGATATAGATGTAGGGGATTTGTTTTTAAACAGCTCTCTAAGCTGTCTTGATGTCCCCTGGTCAGTGAGTGGTCTGAAGGCCGTTACATGGCCCACTTCTGTCTAATGAAATATAAAAGGACATCTACTAGGGAGGGCTTCTACTGCCGAATTTTTAATAAACTAAGCATTATGAATAGAAGGCCCTTCCCTTTACCTTTTCTGCCTGGAACTTGAACATGATGCCTAGAATCGCAGTGACTCTCTTACTACTATGAACTGAGGAGGTATCATGCTAAGGATGGTGGAGCAGATATACAGATGGAGTGGGTCTTTGGAGATACCACCGATCCTTCATAGTAGCTCATGACTACCTACTTCCGAACTTATGTTAGACCTATTTTAATGGGTTATTGTTCCCTGTAAATGAATTCCAAACTGGAACTGACTTTGGGGAAAGAAAAAAGAAAATGACAACCATTACGCACTCAAAATGACATTTACGTACCAAAAAGAGTGGGAAGAACATAATTTCAGAATATGATATAAATTTTTAAATTGAATCAATTTAGCTTTATAACAAATCTCATGATTGGATTTTAATTCTTCTTTCCCTACAGACCAGTAAAATCTTCATCACAAACTAAGCTCTAAAGCAAAATGACAGAACAGCTGGACAGCTCAGCAAACCAGGCTCTGAAAGGTCATGGTCTTGTTGCGCATTACGAGGGTCTGGTTGGATGACCTCGTGTCAAGGCTTGCTGAGGACAATCTTGGCTTATGCTTGATGTCTCTACATAATTATTAATAGCACCTTCTTTCACCCTCAAAAGCATCTTGATTAGGATAATAAATTATAAGATTGCACACATACATATGTGCATATATCCACACAGAGGAGTAAATTAATCAAACCTTTGGGAAAGGATTTACAGGGAACTAAATAAGAGATTTTCTCTGGAAATGGGACCAGATTTATAGAAGAGTTATTTTTAATATATTATTTGTTTGAGTTTTGTATCAGGTGCGTGTTTTATTTTCAAAATTGAAAAGAAAAAAAAAAAGTTTACAACAATGAAAAGAAGTACTTACCAAGCTATAAGGATTCTCAACTTTTATTTGTCCTATGTAAGAAATCAATCACAAACAAAAAATGTCAGATTCTATTGGAAACGACATATAAAGAGACAGAAAGCTAATATTTGAGAATAAATATCAGTTACCTGCCTCTGAGTGTGCGGTCAGTTCACAAAGATAGGATCTGAGGGGCTGGTGATGGTGTTGCCTGCAATACTTTATTTCCTCGAGTTCCCTGTGGCCCATGGTCAGCATGCTTCCTAACACTATTGTGGTTAGGGATTAAGGACAGAATGCAAACAATTTCTGTAACTTTCAACTGCCAACATGTGTTTTTTTGAATGCCTACCTGTTTTTTGAATGCCTATTATGCCAAAGGCACCAGGCTGGGGTCTGGGTCATGAAAGCAACAGGCTCCCTGCTCTTGTAGAGCTTAGAGTTTAGTAGTTTAGTAGGAGAGACAGACAATAAACCAGCAAATACACACATATGTAAGGAATTACAGATTGTGTATGTTATTGTGAAACAGATGAGAAAAGCACAGTGCTTGAGAATAAATAGAACACAGACTAATTTTGCTGGGATCACAAAGATCAGAGTAAAAAATCTGAAAGCTTTTCTTTCCTCCTTCTACGAGGGGAACCAGGTTCAGGAATGGAAAGGAGAAGGATTTTGTCAAAAAAGTGCAGTTCTGGTTCCACTACAAAATAATACCATACTTGTAAAAGTGACAAATACTCTAAGCCTCATTTTTTTAGTTGACCTTCTTTTGTCATAAGGTTGCTGTGAAAAACAAGACGAAATTAATCAATGTAGATGAGATGCTGCAAAGTACTATTTATTATCTACTCTGTCAACAAACATTTATTGAGTACTGTCTTTGGGATGGGCTTCTGTACTAACAGCATGATATATAAAGCTTCAAGAAAAAAGGCTGTAGTCGCAAAAATCTCAGATTTGGGAGGATAAATAAATATATGGAAGTAATTATGTGTGTGTGTTTGTTTATGTGCATGAAGTTTATTTTTTTATTTTTAAGGATTCTTTTGAAACAAATGGAAGTAAAAAGCTCACATAAAAGATTGATGTTAAAAGGTTTTCAAAGTATTGCTTCTGCATTACTAGAGACCCAACCTTATATTTGTCATCATTTGTATTATGGCATACAATGAGGATAAATGTTTACAAAGTAATGCTGAGACTCCATCTTTGTTGAATGACATTTGAATGATGTCATTTGAATGATGTCAATTTCGTCATTTGAATGATGAAAGATTAGAAATCATCAGCACAAATTTGCATGAGAAACCCATGCATATATGGTCAGTTAATTAACAATGAAGAAGTCAAGAGTGTGCAATGGGGAAAGGACAGCTTCTTCAATAAATAGTGTTAGGAAAGATGAACAGTACATGATGAACAGTAGATGATTATCTTACACCACATACAAAAATTAACTCAAACTGGATTAAAGGCTTGCAGTAAGACCTGAAGCCATAAAACTCTTAGAAGAAGACATAGGTGTAAGATCCTTGACGTGAGTCTTGCTGATGATTTTTTGGATCTGACTCAAAAAGTGAAAATAAAACAAGTGGGACTATATTAAACTAAAAGGCTTCTTCATGGCAAAGGAAACCATCAACAAAATAAAAAGACAATCTACTGAATGGAAGAAAATGTTTGCAAATTATATATCTAATAAAAGGTTAATATTCAAAACATATACAACGTAATAGCAAACCCCCCAAGCAATTCAATTTAAAAATGGGCAGAGGATCTGAATAGATATTTTTCCATTTCCACCTCCATAGAGGTGGCCAACAGACAGACAGATGAAGAGATGCTCAATGTTCCTAATCAAGGAAATGCATATCAAAACCACAGTGAGTTATCACTTCACACCTGTTACAATGGCTATTATCAAAAATCACCAGAAATATCAAGTGTTGACAAGGATATGGAGGAAAGGGAACCCTTGTGTTGGGTTGGTTGGGATTATAAATTGGTGTACCCACTATGGAAAACAGTATAGAAGTTCCTTAAAAAATTAAAAATAGAACTAACATATCCAGAAATTTCACTTTTGAATATTTATTCAAAGAAAAAGAAAATAGTAACTCAAAAAGGCATACGGACGCCTGTGTTCATTGCAGCATTATTTACAATAGCTAAGATATGAAAACAAACTAAGTGTCCATTAATGGATAAATGGATAAAGAAGTTGTGGTATTTTATATACATAGGAATAGTATTTTTTAAAATATTTTATTTATTCATTTGACACAGAGAGAGAGAGAGAGATCACAAGTAGGCGGAGTAGCAGGCAGAGAGAGGAGGAAGTAGGCTCCCTGCTGAGCAGAGAGCCCGATGCGGGGCTTGATCCCAGGACCCTGAGATCATGACCTGAGCCAAAGAGAGACGCTTAACCCACTGAACCACCCACGCACCCAGGAATACTATTTTACACACATAATGTAATTCACCTATAAAAACGAATGAGATTTTGCCATTTTTGACAACATGGATAGAACTTGAGGGCACTATGCTAAGTGAAATAGTCAGACAAAGAGAAATGGATACTGTATTATCTCACTTATATCTAGAATCTAAAAACAAAACAAAAAATTAAAAAACCAAGATCAGAGATACAGAAAACAGATTGATGATTGCAGGGAGGGGCAAAATGGGTGAAGGTGGTCAAAAGTACAACTTCTATCTGTAAAGTAATTGAGTTCATGATGATGTAGTGCTCTGCATAGTGACTATAGTTAAAAATACTGTTTTGCATATTTGACAGCTGCTAAGAGAATAGATCTTAAAAGTCCTTGTCATACCATAAGAGACTCTTAATGTCACAAAAGAAACTGAGGGGGATCAGGGGGAAAGGGGTAGGGAGAGGGTGGTGGGGTTATGGACATTGGGAAGGGTATGTGCTATGGTGAGTGCTGTGAAGTGTGCAAACCTGGTGATTCACAGACCTATACCCCTGGGGCTAATAATACACTATATGTTTATTAAAAAATTAAAAAATTAAAAAAAATAGTCCTTGTCATAAGAAAAAAAAATAAAGACAAAATTTTTATAACCAGGTATGGTGACAGACACATTAACTAAAGTTCTTGTAGTGGTCATTTCGTATTGTATACAAATATCAAATCACTATGTTGTCTACCTGAAACTAATATAATGTTCTATGTCAATTATACCTCAATAAAAATAAATTAAATAAAATAGCAATTTTTAAGAAGAAAAAAATAAATTTGTGTGAGATATTTGTTTATATTTTATAGATGTGAAAACCAATAATTTATACGAACTATATATAATCATTTTGGACTACATAAAATTTATACAAACTAAAGATGATCAATTGTGGACTATGCAAAGTAAAAGATTTATGGATGAATTGAATATGATTTTGCCAAAACTGGAGTCTTTTAAAGAAGAGAATGTGTTGGAAAGATTTTCTTACAGCTAGACTCTCTCAGTTCAAGCAGAGCTTTTGCCTATTTAAATTTAAATTAAGGGGTGCCTAGGTGGCTCAGTGGGTTGGGGCCTCTGCCTTTGGCACAGGTCATGATCCTAGGGTCCGGGGATTGAGCCCCGCATCGGTCTCTCTGCTCAGTGGGGAGCCTGCTTTTGTTCCTCTCTTTCTGCCTGCCTCTCTGCCTGCTTGTGATCTCTGGCTGTCAAATAAACAACAACAACAACAAAAATAAATAAAAATAAAAATAAAAAATAAAAAAATAAATTTAAATTAAAATAAAAAGTTTAAAATATCTCTTTGCACCTTTGAGAGTGGAGAGTCCATGGTGTTAACTTAGTCATAAAGAGTCATTTGGTTCACAAGTTCTGTAACTGGTTTGCCTGAAGAGATTGAATTTTTATGACTCAATTGATGAGCTATTTTGATATGTTATCTCTATGCCTGTAGATGCTTGGAAATTACCCACGTCCATAAACCCTCTCAAGTGGCCTATTTTTTTGTCAAAACTGTCTCACATTCCTACTTAAGTTTAGTTTAATCTTTATAAAGCATGTTATATAAATGCTACCTGAATCATGTAGTACTTAAAAAAATTCTTGGAACAGTTAAGATGTTCTCAAACAAAATTGAATAAACAACTCAAAGAAGTGGGTAAAACTTCTTGAAAATTTATTTTGGTAATTTTATAACAACTTAAAAATTCCAGATTCCTTGTGCTCTTGTGCTCCATGGCCCTCTCTGATTAATGGGGACCTAATTATTACTGTTTCTAAATTATTATATTTCCTGCATCCTTCCTTTTCTTTCTCTTACAATGTGAAATTTGTCCTCAGCAATAGACTAAATGATACAACTTTTAATATTTCCCTTTTGATAGCACTTGTTATGAATAAGGTAACAAAAGGCTTTTGGTGATGGACACCAAAGCCATTTTCATAAAGGAAGCTCGTAGATTACTGATTGATAATTATTTCCTGTCAAGAGGTAACACCAATGGGAAAAATGGTCACATGCATCATGGTCAACACCACATCTCCACCTGGTATGGGAACTGGTACCTGACAACTGTTCAGTAAATATTGATGGGATAAATTACCTCATCTTAGTCTTTGGTCTTACTAATAATCATGACACAGGCTAACTGTATAATCATGGTAAAATCATTGTGATAGGAATCAGAATTTGACTCGCCCATAACTAGTTATAATACTGAACAAGACACTTTGTTTCTCAGGATGTGGCCTTTTTGTTATTGAAGTTTAATTAACATATAATGTTATATTAGTTTCAGGCCCAAAACATATTGATTCATCAATTTTATACATTACTCAGTCCTCACCATGATAAGTATAATCACAAGACTTGGCTTTTTTATTGTGAAATGAGAATTTCAGATGAGGTCACTACTTTGAAAACTTTTTTGTTTGACAGTTTTGTTTTAGTAATGAAACATTTTTTAAAAGATTCCTTAAGTGGAATATTAATATGTTTTATGCAGCTTCTAAAAGCAGAACAAATGTGGTTTGAAACAGAGCCAAAACCTCCCTTGCTTGGCAATTCTATCATTGAGTCACCTTTTTTTTTTTTTTAAAGGCTCCTAAGGCTCCGGAGAACACAATTTGAGAGCCAAGGGACTTAGTTGTTTTTAATATTCTAGTTTGAAAATTTTATGACCAACATGAAAAGATGTCATAGTGAAGAAAGGACACATAGTTCTCAGTAATCACTGAAATCAAGCTCCAGTCCTGCATTACTGTGTGACTTTGTGGTTCAGATGCTTGACTATGAGATAGAACTATGTTGCTGAGTAGCGGCATGCCTACCAGTGACTAGATAACTTAGGAGGTAATGGTTCTGACTATCTGTTGCTATGCAAAAAACTTCCCCAAATTTTGGTGGTTAAAATAACATCTCACAATTTTATAGTTCAGGATCTCAGCAGGGGTTGCCTAGAGGATTTTCTGTTTGCTTAATGGTATTCAGCTTTAAATTTGGGCTGGTCTGGAGAGTCCAAGTCATCTTCATTCATGTGTCCTTGGTAGGGATAGATGGCTGGAAGCCAGGACTCAGCTGGGACCTTCAACTGGAGTGCTTCCTCCAGGCCTTCCCAGCAAGGCAGACTCAGGGCAGTCAGATTCTTCCATGGTGGCTCAAGGCTCTAAGAAGAATGTTCCAGCAAACAAGTCTTTCCTGTATGACCTTTTATGACCCAGACTTCTAAATCATACAGCATTCCTTCTGCCATACTCTCTTGGTCAAAACTGTCACTAGCTTTTCAAATTCAAAAAGAAGGGCTGAGCCCCTATCTTTCAAGGGTAGGAGTGTCAAAGAATTTGCAGCCGTGTTTTAAAGCTGCCAGAGTTATTCTAGTCTTCAGCATCTGTGTTATTACTACAATAGTGAAGGAAAATTCAGAGGTGTGAGTAGTACATTTCTCTCCACAGTCCCAGGGAGAGAATATTGTAAGGAATTCCACATTTTCTTTAAAATTTTATATTGGGATTAAATGTACCAAGCCAAACCAAATGACTACTGGGTTTCTATGCTGCAGGCAAGCCTCACACCTGTACTACAGAATGCTTTTGGCAGAATTCTTTGCCATCATTATCATTCTGTATAATCAAGGCTTTTATAGTTAGGATACATTAAGCTACTCCAAGATTATTTGGATAATGGATTCAGGACATGCGTATTTAGAGGGCTGCTCTGGAATTGTGACTCAAAGAGCTCCCAGCCTGTAGGTTTTGTTAAACAATTCAAACCATTTGGATTCTTTCCCCTTGCTCCCAGTAATACTAGAAACAAATAAGTTGAAACTACAGAATGTATGTTGTCTGGGGAAACATACTGAATGCACTTTGGACATAGTTCTTTTTTTTTTTTTTTAATTGTATTATAAGGTAGGAAGAAAATGTGAAAGTGTTTAGGAAGCGAAATTCCTTATTGTCCTTGATAGTGATAAATGGACTTGGCTGGGCTTTTTCTACTCAAATGAAAGTAACAGGGAGTATTGTTCCACCGGCAGAAATGATTTTCTTTTTACCTCTGTTAATTCCACACGTTGCCTAGAGAATTCCTTTCCCTATGTGGAATATATAACTCAGAATTTGCAAAGACACATAAGGGAAAATGATTTCAGGAAATCAAATTACTTTGGGGGAGAATTGCCGCAGTATTTTTTCATAAAACCAAATATGAGAGTTTTTCTAGTGTGTTGCATAAGACCACTTTGTACCACTGGGTCTGCGGTCAGTAAGAACATAATCACCAAAATGTGTCTTTAAGTCATCACAGCAGTCTGTAAAACTACCAGTACAGGTTAAGCCCTTTGTTTGAATCAAGGTAACGGGTCAACTAAAGTTCTTGCTATGCATCAAGATAATTAATACTTAGCAGCAAGTTCTGTGGTACGATTTTCTTGATACCTTGCCCCTCATTCCACAGGGAAGGTAACTGTGGCTGGGGGGAGCATGATGGAAGGGTATATCCCTGCTAAATGCTGATTATACTGTATTGTATAAGAGCAAGACTCTAAGATTCGTGGTGAGGAAAATAAAATAAATTAGTTAATAACTTGGTTACTGTTAACTTCTATTCAACAGTCTGATTTGTAACTTGGTTAAGTGATTCAATGAAATGGCATACCTGGCAGTGTGTAGCACAGAAGAAATTCTTGATAAATGAGGGCTGTGTCATTAGGTTCCTAAAAGAGAAACAGATGGCACATTCCAGTTGAATTAATTTGAGAAGAGTTTTGGAAAGGAACTCCTTATAAAGTTCTGGGAAGAATGTAGTGAGACCCCAAGCTTAGTACAGCTGGGCAGGATGACCACCAGAGGCCTCAACTAATAAGAAAAAGGGACAGTTGTGAGAGCCTGAAGACAGAGAGAATCATAGTTGGAGAGGGCTGCCTGGCAGGAGCTGTGACTTTCAGTAGAGGGATGAAGCCAGTTTATGAAAATCCCACAGGGAGGGACCTGGGGGGGATATTCTCCAACTAGAGCCAAAGATGTAGGGAGTTCGCTGATAACAGTCACATGGGTCAGCCCCATAGGGGCACAAAGCAGGATCCATGAACAGCAGATTTAGAGGAGCAAGTGGAAAATGGAGTCAGCCTAATATTGTTCATTGTTACTATTATTCTCTTATTTTCATTTTTCCAATATCTGGTCCCAGAATACTCAATATTTTATGCAGCACTTGGAATCTGGAAGCGCAATCATTATCTGTTGATTAAATGAGTAAATGAATGAACAAATTCTCACCTATGATTGTTTCAGGTAGGAATTAAGTCAGGTTGATATTAAAAGAAACCCAACTACAGTGGCTTGAAAACCCAAGAGTTATTTTCTACATAAAAGAAATCTGAAGACAGACTCGCCAAGATTTCCAAAGAGGTAGTATTTTTCTGAGTACATTTTTACCTTAAATTAAAGCCATTACTAAGGAAGAAAGTCAGCATTCTTTTGACCAGATGAATGGACTTCAAAAACCAAATTTTGACACCTGAGAAAAGATAGTTATGGAAGAGCCATGTAAGCTATCTTGCCATATCTGTTTGCTAGGTAGAATTTGAACTAACCAAATAAACTCGTGATTTGGAACAATTATGTGGACAGTGGAAGGAAAAAACCAACAGCAACCAATGACTGATGTACTGTGTATGTGTGTGTGTGTGTGTGTGTGTGTGTGTGTGTGTGTGTGTATGCACATGCACATGTGTGCATTGGGGGTTATCTTTCAGGTTTAATTTTATAAATCCTTCCCCATCTCACCTGTGCAGTTCACAAACCAATCATGATGCTGAATCATGTTTGTCCCCCCAAAACTAGCTCTAAAAATAGCCCAAAACATCATTAAATATAGGGCCTAAATGTATTTTTCCTTCAAATTAAAATAAAAGAAGAAGAAGAAGAAAAAGAAGAAGAAGAAGAAGACAACGATGAAGAAAACAAATTTAGGAGAGTACAAAGGGTAATACATCAAACTCCCATGTTCTCTCCAGTCATAACAGAAAATTAACATTTAAAAAGCTTTTGCTCAGAGCACCTGATTGATTCAGTTGGTTAAGCATCTGCCTTCGGCTCAGGTCATGACCCCAGGGTCCTGGGTTGGAGCCTGGCATTGGGCTCCCTGCTCAGCCTCTTCCCCTGCCTCTGCCTCTCCCCCTGCTTGTGCTCACTCTCTCTTTCTCTTTCTCTCTGTATGTTAAATAAATAAAATTCTTTAAAAAAACATTTGCTTTTTTTAAAAGTAAAAATTATAAAACAAATTTGTCCTCGCTTGTCCAAAGCCAAATATACAAGAAGAGTGGAAGGGAATGCTAAGGGCAGGAGTTTTTTTTTCAGAGTCACATTTGGGTCTCTGGGGAAGATAGCCTTGCAAGTTTTTCATATACCAACCTGGGAGCTGGCCAATTCAATGTGAATTGGGAAGTCCTCTCCATGGCAGGTACAGGGAGGACAGAAATACAGCTTTCCAGAACTCTTCTAATTCCTGTGTGTCACTGATTGGTCCCAGGATTTCCTGAAAGTGGAGGGGGAAATGAGGTTGGGGATAAAGGTCCAATGTGAAGATTGCTCTGTGGACATCAGCAGGCCTGAGCAGGACGGTCCTATGGCAGAGGCTGTGGGATCAAACTCAGAGTAAAGCCAGAGAGAAGACGTGGGAGAGACCCAGGAGGTCTTGAGTCCCCGCAAGCTCTAAGATAAGACCAAGTCAGCCTGGTAGCACCACTCAGTCAGTCCCATTCAGAAAGACCAGACAGCAGAGGACAGCCGTTGCCAACTTCAGCGGCAGATGCCAGCAAGGAAAGCATGACCAGGCAGGAAAGAGACATCCCAAGCAGGGCTCCCAGTTCCCCTCACTCCACCACCACGGATGACTCCATCACCCAGAGAATTAGGGTAAGTCTAAAGGCACCAGTCTTTTTACCCAGAGTCACACAATAGATACTATTTAAATCACTTTCATAGGTTGAATGTTAATTGCTTTAAAAAATATGTTCCATTTTTCTATCAATATATTTACATGATCTATAAGCTGAAACAATGTACAGAGATTTAAAGGAAAGAATCCTGTTTCCCTCTATCCCAATCCTACTCCCCCAAGAGCACTCCCACCAAAGACGTTATTTTAGCTTCTGATGTGTCTGTCTATCCAGAGTTTATGCTATTATTAGCAAATGTGAATATATATTCTTTTTTTAAATTTTTTATTTTTTATAAACTTATATTTTTATCCCCAGGGGTACAGGTCTGTGAATCGCCAGGTTTACACACTTCACAGCACTCACCAAAGCACATACCCTCCCCAATCATGAATATATATTCTTAATCTGATTTTTCATTTTCTTAAATCAAAGATGGCATCATTATTTTTTTCTCATTTAAAATACATTATTGGGATTTCCATATCTGTATGGCATTACAATGCATCTGTTGTTTTTTTGGACGGTATTTCATTGTAAGGATGCTTCATAATTTACTCAACTCTTTCCTTATTGATGGACATAGACAACATTTTGCTATTACAAATAGTGGTTCAATGAATGACTTTATAAATGTGTTATTTTGTTGACATGAGATAGATCTTTAACAAAAACCTAAGGGGTTGAACTTTAAGTGAATGTGTATACTGGATTATGCCACAGCATACTGGAACATTGTTAAGTTTGATGGTCCCAGGCACGCAGTGACTAATAACTTTTGGGTGATCAAATCAGTTACTAAAGAAATAAAGAAGCCACATAATCTTGGTACATCTAAAAGTATTGTCAGTAAGTTTGTGACTTTACTTCATAGGCATGCATATTATGTAAGCACACGTTAAAAATATAAAATCGGGCTCCAGTCTTGTAAAAGTTGTGCAGTAGGGAGCCACTGAGGCCCGACTGCACAAAGGGCTTAATAATAGGATTTACAAAGAATGGCAAGGAAATTGTCTTGGAAATCTAAAAGCCGGGGTCGGGTTAGGGCAAGCCCCTTGTGGAACGGGCTGGAGTGTGGGTCTGCATCTGAGGCAGCTGCCGAGACTTCCGGTGGCTGCCCTCCAGCTGTCTTTTCACTCTGTCTTCAACTGCTCTACTTGTTCTTAACTTGTGTGCCCCCATACTTTCAGCTTCCTACTTCTCACAGCGGCTCCTCCAGTGTCAATTTTACCTTATGACCTTTTAACTGAGCTGTCAAACTTACTGTCTCATGATTTCTGGATTTTTAGTACAGATTTCAAATTTTGCCCTGCTCATTTTTTCCATCAAGCCTGTACAGATAATAGGTTGTTGGTAAGTGGACTGTTTGGTTACTCTTCGATCTGTTACTCACTCATGAACCAATCAGCGACCCTGGAGTGAGGTCAAACAAATTCTCAGTCCCCACCTCCCTGAGGGGAGAGGAGCTGGTGGGGCTTTCTTCCTTACAGCCCAGTGTGGTCAGGCAGGCACCATAACATTTCTAATGTCCAGAATCAAAACGTTTTATTCATGTCCTTTAATATCAATTTAACATGATTATAAATGACTGCCTAGTTGTCTATCACATGGTATTTCTGTAATTTATATTATGAATTCCTTTCGCTTGACACTGGAGTATATACGTAGCCAGGGGATAAGGATGAAATAATGATGAGCTTTGAAGGGAGGTCAAGAAATTGATCAAAACCTGATCAAACTTCCTTCCTTATACATGTGTAGAAAAAAATGATATTGAGGTGTTAACTGGTGCGTGTGTCCTCTCCCCGCCCCACCCTGTCCCCACCATCTTCCTTTGCCTCTTGTGACTCTCCTCACCACCACTGGGACAATTTCTTGAAAAAGATGACACAAGTAGGCGATGCTCCATGCTTGAGTATTAAAATAGACCTTTGGAATGATAGCAAAAATAACTGTCTTGAAAGAAAAGGTGTTTTGAGTTACAAGAGCCTAGATTCTGAAGACTTCAGAACAGAATAATAAAGAAAATGTTCCCAGTTCAAGACAGTTTTTCCCATCCTTTCAACTAGGGAATCCATAAGAAAGAAGAATCAAAGCACACTTAGACACTGTATTTTTCTGGAGAGGGAGCTTGTGCTTTGGTCCGGACTGCTGGGGCTGCTCCTCCTAGAGCCAAAAAAGGCAGCAAGCATTATGCATCCCATTTCAGCATTGTGGTAGGGAAGCAACAGAGTAGAGATGGGGAGGGGGGACTCTGCACAGAGGAGACTGAGTCAGCTCCCGTGGTCCCCCAAATCCAGTAGGGCTGGAGAAACAGCAGAATGCTTTCCTGAGACACCAAGAATGGGCAAAGGCTGTTGATAAAGAGAGCCGGACCTAAGTGACTTTGAGGTCAGGAGGAGACAGGAGCCAGATGTACCCATGACCTGAGGCCAGGTGGGAAAGAGGATAATTCAGATATTTCTGTTCCAGGACAGAAGAAGACCAGGGCCTAGACCTCTGAGACGCCTTGGAATGCCCTACATCCCCTGACTCAGACACAACCATGGGCAGAGGAAGGCTGCATTAGACTGCAGGGGTAATAGGACATAAAAATAGAAATTAACTTAGTTGCAGAAAAATGAAATATATTTAAAAAACGTGCACTTCTGTCCTGTTTCTGACACTCTTACCTGGTACACAGATTTCTCATGGGTGCAAATATTTGAGCTTAGATAGCCCCTTAGAGCTCATCAAACACTTGGGGGAGAAAACATGATTTAAGAATAAACAGTCCTCTGTTCCTTTAAGTGTTTTTACATTTCATTAATAGTTGAACTGGTGTCTGACCTCTAAGATATTTTGATAAACATCTCAGAAATGTACTCATGATGTTCATATTTTTTGAGGGGTGATTTTTCAGACTTGGCATACTTTAGCAGTAGAAACCTCTCTTCAAACAATATATGAAGGACCTCAATATATGAACAGCTTGAAGGGGTGCTCTGGTGGAAAATCAGAGTCTCCCCTTCCCTCACTGTCCCCTTCACCCCCAAGATGGCCCTGGAGACACCATCTTATAACCCTGGTGACTCATGCACAAGCTGGAAAGCCACTACTTGTTCAGGCTCCTTCAGTCCCAATGGCCTCATACGTAAGAAATGAAATGGTGACATCCCACTTAGCGGGCGGGTTCTCAGTCCTCATGTCTGTTAAGTGAGCAGGATGGACTAGCTCAATAGTGTAATGTCATTAAAACTCCCAAAGGACTTTAAGGATATCTATGCTTGCTCCTTCCCCCCCCCCCCGCCCCCTGCTGAGGATCCTTGAGGTGGGGCCCAGGAATCTGTATTTTTTAAAAGCCCCCCCCCCCTTCTAATATGCAGCTAACACAAGAACCACTGAGGAAGATAGTCTTTGAGGACTGCTACAAACAATAAAATTCACATGAGTAGGAATTTGGGGAGGAGTACTTTAATTTGACTATCCAGTTGGAACAAACTCTGGAGGGTAGGAGAGTCTTTTGAGAAGTCTTTTTTGAGGAAGTAGAAATAACACATTTTCAATTTCAATGGTCTTAAGTCAGTGAAGCAGAACAAAATCTATTCTCTCTTTAAGAAAGCAAGAATTTTCCTCTAGCAAAAAAATGTCCTTGAAATAATTGTTTGTCCTTGGCTCCTTGGAAAATCATGGCTGATTGCCTGGTGGTAGGTATAAAAGAAGGGTGATTTGTTCATGTGAATGTCAATATTGCCTTCAGGAGGTAGGAATGTTAAAAACAGTGTTTTAAAATTCTGGAGCCTAGTTACCATATAATTAAATTAAATCTCAGCTAAAATCTTGCCTTCTCTGAGAAGAGTATTATCCGATTTTTGTTAAATATTTAAAAATTAACCCATAAGGAAATGAAAATCATCATTTTAATCTTGCCTCATATTTGTTTAATAATCTCAAATGATTAATTTTCTAATTAAGGAAATGGAATTGATTTTGGAAAGTTATCATGTAGTATTCATGGTTGAAATGTTTAATATTTCATAATGACATTTAGCCCAGTTTAATAAAAATTCTGCAGTTTTCTAAAAAA
The DNA here is from genome assembly GCF_964662115.1 of Mustela nivalis. NCBI lineage: Eukaryota > Metazoa > Chordata > Mammalia > Carnivora > Mustelidae > Mustela > Mustela nivalis. The sequence goes on from NC_139021.1 coordinate 124,954,610, forward strand.
GCATCCCCAAAATGTGTGCTATGACTGCCGCAAGAGGTTAATAGAAGTCATACACATGAAATATTTCTATATGGAAAGAAGTTTGGGAAACACAGCAGTCATTTATAGAAGTCTGGGTTTGAGTTTGAGTTTCAACACCTTAATTAAAGTTCTTAGAAATGTCCTTTAAAATAGGTGCTTTCACCTCAAGATTATTTATAGACATGGAGTAAAAAGCAAAGACAGATTTTTTTTTTGAAGTTGTTATTCCCAACCTAACCTCTGTTTACTCAGAAGCCATAACAAGGCAGGAACCCACTTCTGATTCTGGGTTCTCCAAATGGGAATATTGACAGATTATATGGTCATTCTAAGCAGTTCTCTGGGAGCAGAGCAGCTCAAGGTCTAAGTAATAAGGTTCCTGTCAGAATTCAGAGAAGGAAGCAGATGGAAGGACACAATTTGGGGATGAGTTGTTGATTTTTATCCTTTCTTCACGGAGAAGTCTAACACGTGATGAGCTACCCTAGGAGCTACGCTGTCCAGTATGGTAGTCGCTAGCCATATGGGGCTATTTAAATTTGAATGTAATTCACTGAAATCACATAAAATTTAAAATTCAACTCCACAGATGCACTAACCACATTTCAAGTGCCCAACAGCCACAGATGAATGTTTCCATCATGACACAGTTTCTTTGGAAACACACAGGCCTCAATTATGGGTCCTAGCAGTTGAACCCTAACTCAGGCTCAGAGTTTTGTCCTCTGCTGTAGGTCTGGGACCTTCCCCATCTACCTACGCCCAGCACCCTTGTCTTAGCGATTGGTTTTCATTTTATATTTCACATGATTTTTTCTTTCTAGGTGCTCTCTTAGTCTCTACTGTAGTTTCTTTTACCTTTTATTTTCTGAGACTTAACTGAGCTCTGCGGTGGTTCTTCCTATTGTCATGGGGCTGACTAGGATCTCTCCTGTGCCTGCAGTCAGCTACAAGCTCTATGGGACCCGAGTGTCTAAGATGGCGTCAGCTCCTTGCTGGGCACATCAGTGAGGTGACTGGCATGGCTGCAAGCGGGCTGGGTCTCTCTCTTTCTCTCTCTCTTCATAACGGCTCAACTCTTATTTCACCCTATAAACAAGAGAAAGCAGAAGCTGCTAGACTTCTTAAAGGCTGGGGCTAGAATCTGCCCAACATCACTTGTGCTACGGAGAGTGAGTTGGGAAAGGAAAGAAGTCTCAGTGCTTTTCGCTGCCGCAGTGAAGAAATGCAGGACAGTGTATGAAAGTCAATCCGGGCAAAGTTTATTATAGTACACTCGAAAGATGGAGCAGGCCAGTCAAGAGAGACAAAGGTCCCAGAAACTTGGGGTGTTGGCTTTTATCATTTTTTTCTTGGGGGCGGGTCCTAAGGTTGCCACATTTGAGTGACAGGACTGAATGATATAACAAATTAGCCAACTACCCGTGCCCTTTTGCAAAATGCATTCGAAATACCTGCAGGGGTAGGAAACAAGAGACATTATTTCTATTCTAGAGACATAGGTCAGATAAGGACAGGGGGCTGCTTTCTTCACAAGCAAGCAAATGTAACTCTTCTGCAGAGATGCTGTCACCTGCAATCCAGGGTGGGTGGAATGGGATGGTCTCCCTGAGGTCCTCGGTTGGGGCTCTCCAACGGGACCTGTAAGGCCCATCCTCCTGCCACTCATGCCTAGCTTCCTGCCTAATACTTCCATAGCATTCTGTAGGTTACAGCAAGTCGCAAGACCAACTGGAGTCAAAGGGAAGTAAAATAGTCTTCACTGCTTGACGAGAGGGACAGTTATCTTGGCAGACAATTTATTACACATCTAACCCCCTTTCTGCTCATCACAGAAGACAGTTCTTGAGGACAAATACATAACACAATTGTGTAATGAGTAACAGCAAATCACTGTTTACGTTACAGTTTTATACCCAGTGATATATAGTCATAAATAATATTCCCACAACATGTAGGACCCAGAGGTGAAACTCTTATAAACTGTTGTGGTAAGAAAGCTGGGGATAGGGGTATGAAAAGAAGATTCTCCTTCAAGCCCCTCTTCCACCCTACCTCTGAGAGAGCCACAGTGCGCAAGAGCGTGCTAACAAGTCAGAGCAGTCCTGCAGAAAAGAAGCTGTTTTGCAAAAGCAATTTGGACTTATCTTGCTTCATTTTACTGCCTTCATATGCACATATCATGAGATGATTTCCCCACTTTGCTTTGAGGTACTTAAAAGAAATTTTTAGATGGACAATACATAAATAAAAGAAATCTATGCTGCTAAGGTCCACTCATAATTTCAGGATGCAATTGAAAAACAAGATATCTTATTTTACAAATTACATTTTCCCTAGTTAGAACTTTCAGGATGAGAGTTTGCGTGTGGAGAGGGATGGGACCCAGAGTACCATAAGCTTGTGAGAATATACATTTAAAGAACTTTTTAGAGAGCATTTTGACCATATTTATCAAAATTTAAAAGGTATATTATTTAGGTCAACACTTTCACTAAGAAGAATTTTACCCTCATTCCAATAAACCCTTAGTCGAATCCCCCTTCTAACACACCATATATTTAGTTGTAATTGTTTTTATTATGTATAATTAACATAGTGTTATATTAGTTTCAGGTCTACAATATAATGATTCGGCAGGTCTATACATCTGTCAGTGCTCATCAAGGTGAGGTGATTTTAATCCCCTTTACCTGTCCCCTGCCCCACCTCCCCTCTGGCAACCACCAGTTTGTTCTCTGCATTTAAGAGTCTGTGTTTTTGTTTGTCTCTTTGTTTGTTCCTTTGTTTTGTTTCTTAAACCCCACATGTGAGTGAACTCCTATGGTGTTTGTCTTTCTCTGACTTATTTTGCTTAGCATGACACTCTCTAGGGCCATCTCAACACAATCCCTATATTCAATGATCTTTTGTCTCTTGAATAAAAAGACCAATACCAAGTTGTGAGATATCAGTTGTTTGCAAGTAAGTCATATTAGGACAGGCAGACTCCATTCTTAGAAAGAACTTCACATCACAAATTGAACATCCAATCATGGTAGCGCTTTTGAGAAATCTCTGTTCAAAAAGCCGATCCCAGGGCACCTGGGTATCTCAGTCAGTTGAGCTTCTGACTCTTGGTTTCTGCTCAGGTTAGGATTTCACAGGTCCTGAGATTGATCTCCACCTCCAGCTCCGTACTCACGGGGGAGTCTGCTTGAGATTCTCTTCCTCTGTCCCTCCCTTTACTCTCTCTCTCAAATAAGTAAATAAATCTAAAAAAAAAAATACAAAGCAATTGATCCAACCTACTTCAACAAATTAGCTCGGGATACCCAGTGATTTCTACCTTAAGGAAGGTAATTAAAAGAATGAAAATCTATTTTCCTTTTGAAGCTGTCATTCACCTATAGACAAAACCTTCATAATCATCTCGGTAAAAAACATGGTGAGTCCAGACAGCTCAGTTATGTGAAAGAATTCTGCTCACCAGCAGCAGACTGAAGTCAATGTGGAAATATCTGATTATTGAATAATGTTGCTTTGAGTAGAAAATAAAGATGCTGCATAGGAATTCTTTTTAACTGACTGCTGAATCTCCTGGGTCCCTGAAATTTATGCTCTATTACTTATTATAACCCAAATTAGGACTTGCTTATAGGGTAATCCTTGATTTTCAAGCATCCAATTCAATCTGACAGATAAACTCACATAAGTATGCAAAGATATCAATACAGGACTGATCTTTGCAGTCTTGTTGGCAATAAAAAGGGGGAAATGACTCTATTAGGGACTGGTCACATAGATGATGTACATCCATAAATGGGACACAAATGTAGGTAGCCATTAAAATGAAAATATAGACTATACATAATTCTATAGAAAGATGTGCGAGGCATATTAAGTAAAAAAAGGAAAGGTGCAGAACAGTATGCAAAATATATGTTCATCTAAGTAAAAAAAATCTATGTGCATGTGTTTGAACACAGGCAGAAAATTTCTGAAAAAGACTATGTAACAAATTTAACAGCAGTCATCTCTGGAAAGAGTATGGGGGACTTTTACTTATATCTTTCTTAGTATTTGATCTTTTTTTTAAACAGCACAAGCAAGCATTACTTTTTTTAAATTTCTTAAAACTAATTAAATGGCAAAGAAAGAAAACAACCAGCAAAGAAAATGGAAAGGAACATTTTAAAGATAACGTGTTCTAAAACAATCCCGTATATATGTAGTTAAGTGATCATTTTTAATTTGAACACATGCAATTGATGGTGTTATTATACACAAAAAAGAATGTAGGGTTTGGAGCCAAACTGATCCAGGATTAAATCTCAGCTACCCAGTACCAAGAGTAGAGCTTCGGGCAGCTTAAGCCTTCAGAAACTCAGTTTTCGCATCTATCAAATGGATATAATCATATCTTCCCTGTGAGCTCATTCCTTACAGTTATGTTGACAAAATACGTGGCACCCTGCTTGTCCCACAGCAGTCCCTCAGTAAAAGATTGCTGCTGTATTTATACTACACATAAGCTGTAATGTCTTAAGAAAGTCTCAACTTCAGTTTCCACATCTGAAACAGGAAGAGTTAGTACCTACTATACGGGTTATAAAGAGATGGGCTCAGGCAATTAGCAAATAGTATTTTTAGTATTTTTGCACAGATATCTTAAACGCTGCTTGGGGGTGGTTTCAAACTCATGGAATAGAGGAAAAATATTAGTTTCCATTTCACCCAGTGCATGGTCAGCCTCCAAAAACCACACTGAGTTGAATGTCCTCACAGTGGCATTCTCTTCTTACATTGGGTGGCTCACAGCCTTGTTAGTTGATTCCTGTTGAAGACCACTGGCACTGATGACAGTTTACATCTTAGCAAACTTATTTTAGTCAGAAATCTCACCTCAGACAGACTACGTTTTTGGTTTTGGGGTTTATTTT